>NC_136264.1:67794789-67799029 GCF_964187855.1 Myxine glutinosa | reverse complement strand
CCCGTCGGCCACGGAGTAATCTGTGGAGCCGATGGCTTCAGGATCGTCATCGGGAAAGTAGATTCGCGAACTCCCCTCGTAATCGACCCTGAGGCGAAACCCTGGTTGCAGGTGTATGGCATAATAACGTGGTGCGTTGAGTTGAGTGGTGTGTTGGGTTGACGAAATGGCCTAGAGTTACGCTCACTCATCTCTCAGCTGTCTAGCCGGGAATCGAATCCCGACCCAGTTATGAACTGGTCATCACTGATCATCTGGAGTTTCACAGGCAGCGTAATTCAATGTGTGCGCTGTCCCTCGGATGGATGTTAAATAGGCGTCTCTTGGATGAGAATCCCACGATTTTAGAAAACAAAATGCACGATCGCTCCCCTGGCTTTCTTGCATGTAATTTTGGTTTTAGCCCAGTGGTAATTAATACGCAGAGGGTGTGTGTGTGTGTGTGTGTGTGTGTGTGTGTGTGTGTGTGTGTGTGTGTGTGTGTGTGTGTCTGCATATAACTATGTACAGTATTTTGTTGACAAATTTCTTCCCTCACCGCTAATCCTCCACTCCACAAGCTAATCTAATTTATTGGGTTGTATTACATACCATAGTATTGAAATAATTCATCGGATATAATTCATTGCTTTGTGTGTTTGGTAATCCTCTGAGTTGTGTTGAGTTTTGTGCACCTGTCATTTTGACGGCCTTTTTACCTTGTGTATATAAATAAGAAAATAACTCAAATTGCATGTTGATAATGGAGATGGTAGTGTGTAGAAATAAATAATTCAAAGTTGTGTGTTGGTAGTGGGGATCATAAAGTGTATATAAATAAATGATGGTTCCCAAAGTATAAATAATATTGTACGATTCTCTCCGTAAAAAAATATTTCATGCCAAAATTGGGAAATTAAATCGTGTGTCCCATAATTTTATGGCTCAGATACGAAAAACAACTGCCATGCCTCATGCCCAGATGCCATTTCATAGATGTATCGAATATGACAGAAATGCGTCATTTTTGAGTAGAGAATCCAGAAGGACAAACGGATGGAATTTTTATGTGGTCGGAGATGCTGCGTGGTCGGAGATGCTGCGTGGTCGGAGATGCTGCGTGGTCGGAGATGCTGCGTGGTCGGAGATGCTGCGTGGTCGGAGATGCTGCGTGGTCGGAGATGCTGTGTAGTCGGCGATGTGTGCTTGGCAATGCTGCGTGGTCGGAGATGCTGCGTGGTCGGAGATGCTGTGTGGTCGGAGATGCTGCGTGGTCGGAGATGCTGTGTGGTCGGCGATGTGTGCTTGGCAATGCTGCGTGGTCAGAGATGCTGCGTGGTCGGAGATGCTGCGAGGTCGGAGATGCTGCGTGGTCGGAGATGCTGCGTGGTCGGAGATGCTGCGTGGTCGGAGATGCTGCGTGGTCAGAGATGCTGCGAGGTCGGAGATGCTGCGAGGTCGGAGATGCTGCGTGGTCGGAGATGCTGCGTGGTCGGCGATGTGTGCTTGGCAATGCAGTGTGGTCGGGGATGCTATTTGTTTGGAGATGCTGCATGCATGGTTGGCGATGTGTGCTTGGCAATGCTGTGTGGTCGGGGATGCTGCGTGGTCGGGGATGCTGCTTGTTTGGAGATGCTGCATGGTTGGGGATGCTGCAAGGTTGGCGATGCTTTGTGGTCGGAGATGCTGCGTGGTCAGCGATGTGTGCTTGGCAATGCTGTGTAGTCGGGGATGCTATTTGTTTGGAGATGCTGCATGGTTGGCGATGTGTGCTTGGCAATGCTGTGTGGTCGGGGATGCTGCTTGTTTGGAGATGCTGCATGGTCGGGGATGCTGCAAGGTTGGCGATGCTGTGTGGTCGGGGATGCTGCATGGTTGGCGATGCTGTATGGTCGGGGATGCTGCATGGTCGGGGATGCTGCTTGTTTTGAGATGCTGCATGGTCGCGGCTGCTGCATGGTCGCGGATGCTGCATGGTTGGCGATGTGTGCTTGGCGATGCTGTGTGGTCGGGGATGCTGCTTGTTTCGAGATGCTGCATGGTTGGCAATGTGTGCTTGGCGATACTATGTGGTCGGGGATGCTGTGTGGTCGGGGATGCTGCTTGTTTGGAGATGCTGCTTGTTTGGAGATGCTGCATGGTTGGCAATGTGTGCTTGGCGATGCTGTGTGGTCGGGGATGCTGTGTGGTCGGGGATGCTGCTTGTTTGGAGATGCTGCATGGTTGGCTATGTGTGCTTGGCGATGCTGTGTGGTCGGGGATGCTGCTTGTTTGGCGATGTTGTGTGGTTGGAGTTGTTGCATGATATTCCTAACTAGCAAAAGTACCCGGCATTGCTGGGCAATGCAGTCACTTTGTGCCAGGAATATGAAGAGAGGAAGGGAAAGAGAGGAGGGGAGGCAAGGGAAGGAGGGGAGGAGAGGGAAGGGGGGGCTGAGGGGAAGGAAAGGGAAGAGGGGGAGGGGAAGGTAAAAGGAGGGGAGAGGTAAAGGGATGGCTAGAGGGGGAGGGAAGAAGGGAGGTGAGGGGAGAGGAAGGGGAGGCGATGAGGACGGGAGAGGAGAAGGGTTGTGGAAAGGGAGAGGAAGGTGAGAGAGAGTGGAGGGGTGAAGGTGGTGTAGAGAGGAACGAGGGAGTGGGAGGGGAGGAGAGTGAGGTTTTTACCCATTTTGTAAAACTCTTCATGCAGCATCTAACTCAAGATGTCCAAATGTCATACATGTCTATGCCCGGGGGTTCGCCAATAGTCTAATAAATGAAATTCGTCCGGTGTGTCTGTTCGCGTTTTTGTCAATACTGCTGGGCCGACAACCACCAGTTGCGTGCTATTCCTAATAGAGGAGCATTCTGATAATTACACATGCATTTTTCAAGGGGAACAATCTTAACAAATGACAAATAATTATCCTCAAAAAATGAATCATCTGCACCAAAGCCAACAAATCCATATGATGATGATGCCAACGATGATGATAAAGAATAATAATCTTGAACTTCCACAATTATTCCCACCTCATGGGGTCGGCCTCGGAAAGTAGTCTTTCACAAAGCGGTCGCCCTAGCCTGACGTTCAGCAAGGTACGTTAGAGCAGGAATTAATGATTTGTTCAGGGTGATTACCCGCCTACTCTATGTGAATGACACAATGGTATCTTTAACGTCCATCAATGACCAATGCGGGTAGACGTGATGCCAACTTTAACATCTGTCCAAGGGACGGCACACACACTGATACCTCACCCTGTATGTGAAACATCAGGATGGTTGTTGTTGTTGTTCCATAGCCAAGGACAGTTCTCTCAAACAAGGCCGCGGCCTGGAGACAGTTGATCGATCTTGCAGGAGTGACCCAGAGATTCCATACATCTAGAATGGTGTACCCCCGCCTTCACGAAGTCAGGGCCAACACAGAATTAGAGGGAGAAGGAGAGAGAGAGGGAAAAGGAGAGAGAGAGGGAAAAGGAGAGAGAGGGAAAAGGAGAGAGAGGGAGAAGGAGAGAGAGGGAGAAGGAGAGAGAGGGAGAAGGAGAGAGAGGGAAAAAGGAGAGAGAGGGAGAAGGAGAGAGAGGGAGAAGGAGAGAGAGGGAGAAGGAGAGAGAGGGAGAAGGAGAGAGAGGGAAAAGGAGAGAGAGGGAAAAGGAGAGAGAGGGAGAAGGAGAGAGAGGGAAAAGGAGAGAGAGGGAAAAGGAGAGAGAGGGAAAAGGAGAGAGAGGGAGAATGAGAGAGAGGGAGAGAGAGAGAGGGAGAAGGAGAGAGAGGGAAAAGGAGAGAGAGGGAGAGAGAGATAGGGAAAAGGAGAGAGAGGGAAAAGGAGAGAGAGGGAGAATGAGAGAGAGGGAGAGAGAGAGAGGGAAAAGGAGAGAGAGGGAAAAGGAGAGAGAGGGAAAAGGAGAGAGAGGGAAAAGGAGAGAGAGGGAAAAGGAAAGAGAGGGAAAAGGAGAGAGAGGGAAAAGGAGAGAGAGGGAAAAGGAGAGAGAGGGAAAAGGAGAGAGAGGGAAAAGGAGAGAGAGGGAAAAGGAGAGAGAGGGAAAAGGAGAGAGAGGGAAAAGGAAAGAGAGGGAAAAGGAGAGAGAGGGAAAAGGAGAGCGAGGGAAAAGGAGAGAGAGGGAAAAGGAGAGAGAGGGAAAAGGAGAGGGAAAAGGAGAGAGAGGGAAAAGGAGAGAGACGGAAAAGGAGAGAGAGGGATAAGGAGAGAGACGGAAAAGGAGAGAGAGGGAAAAGGAGAGAGAGGGAAAAGGAGAGAGAGGGAAAAGGAGAGAGA
>NC_136264.1:67652289-67792289 GCF_964187855.1 Myxine glutinosa | reverse complement strand
CTACTGAAAAAGCAAAATTGATGTTTTGGTCATGTGATCATCAACTAAATGGTGCGAAACAACCGAGGGAACATTTGGCTGAGAAAGCAGCTATTCTGATTGAAGGTCTTGATACGAGTTCCCTTACAGGAGTAGGACAGTACACCCATCAAAAACCTGTGCTTTGGTTGCCAACCTACGATTCATCTTTTTAAAATGCTGAGCGAAAGCAAGGAAGCACACGTATCATTTTTAAAGTCTTTGGGATGACTCCGCTGGGGTTTGAACCACCGATCTCCCAGACTCGTGCTCGAAAGATCACACCACCTACTTTGGTTAAAGAGAATTCTTCCTGCCATATGATTAAGGAGAAGCTCTTGCTATATTTCTAGGTGTTCCACTGTAAATATATGAAGAGATGCAAAGATGTCTTCACAAACAAAACAGATGGGTAACTTGCCAGCAAGAGTATGGTTATCTGCAATTCAGTGAAGAAGCGAATGAAAACTCATCGGCATATCGAACCACTCTAGTTTACGTTGAAGAGTAGTTCATTTAAAGAAACCGGATTTTTTTTTTCAAAAGACTCGGAAACAAGGAGTAGTGATTAGGCAGACCAGAGGGTGTAGGGAAAAGGGGGAGGAGGGTGAAGGATGGTGTCTCCTCTTTCCGAATGGGAACATGGCACCTTTCATATGTACATGTGAATTCGAGCAGAAGATAGAGCTAGCTTAACATGTGGCCTGAAAGATGGTGTCCTCTGTGGTGCAAATGCCTGCCTCGAGAGAGCATCAGAGTCGTTTTTAGTGATGTTTTATTGTAGTGGTGTGAGAGTTATCCCATCATCCTGACATGCCATGCCTACGAGTATCCTGCCTCAAACGGTTTTCATCAAACCTCACGACCACCTTTCAAAGGCTCGACGTGTGCAATGCTGCAACGCATTGTTGTGAAACGGAACTTGGACATCGGAGGTTGCTGGCGTTAACTATGCGCACACTTCCCTACTCACCTCCAGCTGCTTGTGTTGCTGTTTCTGCCAGTGCTCCAATCTTTGTCTCTGCTTCTCAGGATCCCATCTCCAACGCTGATTACCCCGTGCCAGCTCATCCATCTGCATTGGGTAAAGATTGCGATCCAAAACCAAGTGACATTCACTTATCCTCGATGAAAAATTTCTACCAAGAGAGCATTTTTAAATGCACGAGCTACTTTTTGCAAATAATATTTTAAAATCCTTGTTTTAAATGAAAATAATTGGCATCAAAATCATTGTTGCATTAAACTAGCTCCTTCATGAGCCTCGACACTGTTAAAAAAGGGTTATTATGTCATGGTAACCTGTCAAACTGATTGAGGTAAGTACTGCAAGCATATCCCTCACCCCTGCTATTGTCTTCTTCTCTTCCATCACCGGTGAGAAGTCGGTCCTTTTCTCATTGCTGAATACTCCGGACTTCCCGCCGGATGTGCCATTCTGATCGATGTCTGCATCCAGCTGCACAAGGTGGTTTGTTTATACGTCTGTGTACATCAAGTCGTGTGTTTGTGTTCATCTGCACGTTTAGTAACTTGTTTTTTTTTTTACCTTTTTACAAAACACAAACAAGTAAAACAAAATAAACTCGCAATTTCCATTTGCACTTTTCACAATTGTCAGTTGATCTCAAGATGCAAGATTTTTTTTCTCTATGCCCTGACGATGAAAGCTGATAAATCCATTTAAAGTATCAACGAGAACGACACTCAGTAGAACTCAAAGTTTCGCATCGCACACTCATTTTGAAAAGATATACCAGTGGTAACTGAACACGCTACTATCATGGCCCACTGCTATTATGGTCCACATACCCGTATACCCGTATCATCCATGCACCCCATTATGGCACATACATTGCCATTATCCATAGTTTTATTGATTGATTATTAGGATATTTAATGACCACTTTTGTGCCCATTCAGGCTAAATTGTGTCAATTAAGGTGAATATGAAAACACTTTCAAACGATATTCTACATGACTATTCAATCATATGTTTGAAGTTTTGCATTGATCTGTTAAGTGGTTCTGGAGAAGAAGATTTTTTTGTACGTTTTTATTTTCAATCCGGTTCAGGGATTAGCGCATGTGGATGACTGATCCGAGATCTCTCCTGTCAGTTCTTCTAAGCTAAGTTCCCCATATCATTTATGTTTTGTTTGCCTGTTTAGTTTCTACTCCTGCTTTGCTGTTCGTGTTTTTCATCAGTTTTTATGTCTAAAACCGCATCTTGCTGTGTTGAACCGTTTAGTCTCCCTATCTGGGTCGGGCCGAGTAGTACCTGTGATAGTCCAGTCGAGTGTGATCCACTCCAGTTTTTTTTTTGCATCATCTTGTTTCCGCTGCTCTTATTTCAGCAATTGTTATTTCTGATCCCTCGGCTTAATAAATTTCTCCTCCTCTCAAAAATTCAAACAAAACATCTCTCCTTCACTCAGATAAAACAGGAAAAACCCAAACACCAACATTGGGGGAAAAAGCCAAACCAATCTCAGTGCTCAGTTACTCATTTTCCCATTCCACTTTCCTCTCCCTTCTTCGCAATATCCCCAAACTGAATAAAACGTTTCTCTTCCTTAAAACCTCTTTACAACATTAAAAATGCTTCCAAAATGTATGTCAAAATGCCTTCATCTGCTTATTACTTCATCATGAACACCCATTCATTCTTCTTCTTATTCATCAAAATATCTTCCTTTTCTCCTTAACGAGGCTCATTTCCTGAAACCTCCTCACTCCTAAACACATAGTCCATCAAAACTCCTCTTTCACTAACAGGCAAATTTTTATCCATGCCTTCGACCAAAAACATTCTCACCACCAACCCATCCAGGAAGTCTGTCGCAGGTTATTCAGTCTCGGGATCCTGAGGGATCGATTTTGCAAAGACTGTGCACACCAATTACCATCCTCCCACCTGCTCCCCCTTTGTCCTGCCCCCTCTCAACTTTCACCTCTTTCTGTCACTCTTAGCTTTCTCACCCCCCCCCCCCCCCCACTCCCCCACCCAGCTTTGTCCCTGGCCATCAAAGCTTCACCCTCTCCCCACATCCCCCAGCTCCTGCTGCCCTGCACCCTCCCCTTGCTCCTCTCCACATCCTATCATCAGCTCCTCTCCCCCTGTCCTTAACTGTGTGGACCTCAAACATCCGGGGGCTGTGTGGACCTCAAACATGTTTTTAATTACGCAGCGAGAGGTATTTTGAATTTCACTTTTGAATAAGGATGAGATAACGTCACGATCGATTGGCACAACTCAGCTCTGATTCACCTACAAAGTTTTCATCTGCAGCTTGGTAGAGTACTGCTCACCCCTCTGGTCCTCCTCACATCTTGCTAAGCTTGACGCCATAGAAAGCAAGGCTTTCAAGATCATTGGAATCTCTCACGATGAAGCTGAGTCCATGAGCCTATCACTTCGCCATCGCCGACAGGTCGGTGGTCTCTCTATATTCTTCCGCCTCATTTCTGATCTTGCATCCTATGCCCTCTTCGTGCTCTGATCCCTCCTTCCCAACCCTCATGTATCTACAGTCACACGTGGTCCGCCAGCAACCACCTCCTTGTGAAACTGCCTAAATCCAGAACTCCCGATTGTCACCACCCATTTATTCCTCTTTTTTCTTGCCTGTGGAACCACCTTCCACACTCTCTTCAATCCCACTCCTCCCTCCAGGTCTTCAAAACAGCTGTTCACCACCATCTCATATCTTCCCCCATCCAAACCCTTGCTCTTTTCTACCCAAATTAATCCACCTCAAACCCACCTTCTTCAAATTCACTGTTTTCTTTCCTGAAAGCCATTGTAGTTCATCTTGTTTATCCCATGTACCCCACCCCAGCCCTCTCTCTTCCATAGATCTCCAAATGTCCCTATTCCCTAATGTTGTTGTGCTTCCCTCTCCCTCCCTCTCTTGTCTCCTGCTCCCTTATTATATGTTATGTGTGTTAGCTCTCAAACGAGCCTCGACTAAGTATACAAAAAAAAAAAGACGTTTCAGATTTTTGGATAAGGATTTATATTCAACCAATTATGCCTGGAATACCATTTCACTGATGAGGTCATCTTTATCACACTATATACCCCATGGAGAGTTAATGACATATGCCAAGTTTCAATTTTTTTTCATTAAGCGTTCTCCATAGACATAGATGATGTCCAATTTTTTCCCTTTAATCCAATATGGCTGCAATACCATGTGACCGATGATGTCAGAGTTATCAATGAAATATTCCCCATGGGGGTCCCTCATATATTTAAGGTTTCCACCCCTCAGCCCAAATTCAGCTAAGGGGTATTGCCGTCACGGGCGTCGTCCGGGCGTCCGGGCATCCGTCAACTTTTGGTTTCCGTCAATTTCGAGCAGAACGGCTTGTCCGATTAAATCCCTGTTTGCAGTATGTGTTGGGGTTGAGTAGAGGAAGGTTCCTTTTGAAAATGGGCGCGCTGCGATTTTCAATATGGCCGCCACGGCAGCCACCCGGGCATCCGTCAACATTTGGTTTCCGTCAATTTCGAGCAGAACGGCTTGTCCGATTAAATCCCTGTTTGCAGTGTGTGTTGGGGTTGAGTAGAGGAAGGTTCCTTTTGAAAATGGGCGCGCTGCGATTTTCAATATGGCCGCCACGGCAGCCACCCGGGCATCCGTCAACATTTGGTTTCCGTCAATTTCAAGCAGAACGGCTTGTCCGATTAAATCCATTTTTGCAGTGTGTGTTGGGGTTGAGTAGAGGAAAGTTCCTTTTGAAAATGGGCGTGTGGTGAGATTTTCAATATGGCCGCCACGGCAGCCATCCGGGCGTCCGTCAACTTTTGGTTTCCGTCAATTTCGAGCAGAACGGCTTGTCCGATTAAATCCCTGTTTGCAGTGTGTGTTGGGGTTGAGTAGAGGAAGGTTCCTTTTGAAAATGGGCGCGCTGCGATTTTCAATATGGCCGCCACGGCAGCCACCCGGGCATCCGTCAACATTTGGTTTCCGTCAATTTCAAGCAGAACGGCTTGTCCGATTAAATCCATTTTTGCAGTGTGTGTTGGGGTTGAGTAGAGGAAGGTTCCTTTCGAAAATGGGTGCGCTGCAATTTTCAATATAGCCGCCATGGCAGCCATCCGGGCGTCTAAAACTTTTGGTTTCCGTCAATTTCGAGCAGAACGGCTTGTCCGATTAAATCCATTTTTGCAGTGTGTGTTGGGGTTGAGTAGAGGAAGGTACCTTTTCAAAATGCACGCGCTGCGATTTTCAATTTAGCCACCACGGCAGCCATCCGGGCATCCGTCAACTTTTGGTTTCTGTCAATTTCGAGCAGAACGGCTTATGTGATTAAATCCATTTTTGCAGTGTGTGTTGGGTTGAGTAGAGGAAGGTTCCTTTCGAAAATGGGTGCACTGCAATTTTCAATATAGCCGCCATGGAAGCCATCCGGGCATCCAAAACTTTTGGTTTCCGTCAATTTCGAGCAGAACGGCTTGTCCGATTAAATCCATTTTGGCCGTTTGTGTTGGGATTGAGTAGAGGAAGGTTCCTTTCGAAAATGGGCTTGCTGCGATTTTCAATATGGCCGCCACGGCAGCCATCTTGAAATTGGTTTCGACCATGCATGGGCTGAGGGGTTACGCCCGCTTTGCGGTGCTATTTATTATAATTATCGTGAGTATAAACGTTTATATATGCGCTCTGATAGTTGGTTGCAACCCGATGCAAGATTGGGATTTCATAAACTGGTAAAAAATATTTCTTCACACCTACAAACAGTTTTTATATTCCTTGGGTAACTGATTTATTTATACACATTTTAACATAGCATGGGGATCGGGGAGTGGGGATCAAAACAAAATGCAGCTTCCTGTCGAACAACAATTGATTTAATAAATGTACAGGTTTGTATGGCACTATTCTGAGGTTAGATGCCACATATATAATTATAAGTCATCATTTTGTTATAATTTTGTGTGCAGCCAGTGGCTGCTGGTTTGCATCATTGCTGCTGATGCAGTGCAGAATGTGGCTGCTGTGTCCAGCTTGACATACATCTGAGGGACGGCACACACATTGATGAATCACTCTGCCTGTGAAACATGGGGATGGCTGTTTATAACTGGGACGGGATTCAAACCCAGGCCAGCCAGCGTTGAGGAGTATGTGCATACTGTACTTCCAAGGTATCCTGCCAGCCCCTTCCCTTCTCCAAATAATCAACCCAACCCCCTTATATTCCCAATTTTCCCTCCCCTTTCCCTTTCCATTCTCCTCCAGTCCTCATTTCCCAGCTTTCTAATCCTGACTGGCTCCCTAAAAGTATCATTGTAAGGTGTATACATGAGATGAGAAATGGTTTCGCATTTCGATGTGGGTTGTGGGTGGCATTGTGATCATGTATCAAATTTCAAACTGTGAAAGCGAGGTGTGTGTTATAAAAAATGAGATGGATTTACTCACTATGTTGAAGTTCAAAGGAGAATGCAGCTTGGTCGATTGCGATTTGTACGGCCGAGGAACCACAATCGGCACTAGACGAGTTCGGGACGGTGATAATGGAGTTGGCGAGGGAGGTCGATCAGCAGGTAAAGGAAGGGCTGGTGAAGTATGTTGAGAATCGGGGTCCAGAGAAAAGGATTTAAAAGGAGGAATGCTTGGGGTTTTTACACCAGTGCTATGAAGTGTGGACGCAGAAGTATTTAATGGTGTTGGTGGAGATGATGCAGTCGTAACATTCGCTGGGACAACCGATGAGGTTGATGTGTTGATTTTGTTGAGAGGGGCTTGTGAAGTGGTGGGTGTCATGGGTACAGAGTGTGTCTCAGTGTTCACAGGCACCAGAATCAAAGACGAAACGTCAGTTTCAGGCATTTGCGACAATGTGCAGGTCTGGGCAGAGATGGCCACATGTGTTCCTCCAGGGAAATTCCCAATGCCAGATGATGCAGAGAAGGTGTTCAGCGGCGGAGTTGCGGTAGAGATCGGGGGCTCGGAGAGCTGGCGGAGTAGGCCAGGGGCTTGGGTGCTTCGCAGACCGAGGTCTTCCAGCTCCAAAGAAAGGTCTTGTTGCAAAAATTCTGGTAGTTCATAACGTTCCCCAGCAAAGTCCTGAAGGAATTGCTCTTTATAACTTGCCAGCACAGCTGCAGCATCTCCTGCATTTCTTGCTTGGCGGTACGCATGCTGAAGAACCTGCTCTCGCCGTTGCCTGGCGCACCACACCATACAATCACAGTAAAATCAGTCCGTCTATCGTGACCACCATCAGATGTTTATCGTCCACTTGATCACAGCTTTTTGCCAGGATCGTTTTTAAGTTTAATGCAAGTTTTTACTTCAGATAATACGTTATTGGAATAAGTGTTAAATGAGTGATCAATAGCCCTTCAGCTGATATGAGAGCCCATGTAAGCTTCCAACAACGACAACAAAATATGTTTTAATCAAAATATTGTATTTTCACCCTGAAATTAAATAGCAGGATGCTATCAATTGTGACAAAGTCCAATTTTCTTGCCCCATTGCCTCTAATCAATACCTGATTCTCACATAAGCTGCAATTTCAAAATTTCGTTTCTAGAGTTCCTCAAGTTAGCCATGAGCCACATTCATTCATTTGCGGAGAGCTTTATAAAAGGTATCATCTCAAGCTAGCCATTCATTATTAACTCATCGAATAGCCATTACGATTAGATGATTACTAGCAAAGAAGCTGTCCTGACGGATGGGTTGATTTCCCCACTTATATGATGTCTATGGTGAAGGGATCGTTTCTCTGTTTGCAGCTTTAACATGGGGACTGAAAATACGTTTCTCGGTTTCGACTGGACGAAATTGGCTGCAAATTTCAGAAGTAAATGTTTTGTACGTTGAGGTAATATGTTCCAAATTTCACCAACATCCGTTTCTGCATTCTTGAGTTTTAAGAAAACCATAGAATTCACGTTGGTGTCCGTCCGTCCGTCCACCCAAAATGTGTTGGCACTCATATCTCACGTGGCACTCGTATGTTGGCACTGTCCACCCAAAATATGTTGGCACTCGCTGGACTACCCTTGTGTTCTTAGGAGGAACCAAGTAATGCTCTAGAAAAGTTCATATAAAGGGGTGCCAATTTTTATCCATACAGCTGCATGAAGAAGTAAATGCATTTTAATTTGCCAGATGTAGGGGCAAGTCGATCTTCATGATGTCCGTCACACTTAGCATCTCTGCTTTATTGTGTTCTCTTGCAATGTTCATGTTTGGCGTCTGAGAATATGAATTGATATATTTATTTATTTTACTCACAAAACCTTCCCGTGCACAACCCAAGAGGTCCAACCAACGGACAGTTTTCAACTCATTGAATCCAGCGGTTCAGGAGTGGATGGAAATCCAATAAACACACAAACAAACCACTACCCATTCACACTCCCTACCTCTTTCTGGGTTTCCAGTTTTTCCTACTGGGTCTCTACCTCTATTTTGTCCCTAAACCCTGCAATTGGTATGTTTTCCCCCCACTTTCTAATGTTCATTTTGTTCCGTTATGTCCTGATCCATCTGTGTTCTAGTTCTTTAATGGGCTTCGACACTATGCCAAAAAGAAAACAGACACTTCTCCAATTATATCTGGTATGATTCTTACAAATGATGCTTGACATAAAAAAAGATCAAACAAAAGGATTTACTTCCAATCTCTGGTTGAACCTTTGTCATCCCCATCCACCCAGTTTAAACTTGCCCATCACACTCAGAACGTCTACGGTCAAAATAAAACCCCCAAACGGAGGATTATACTGTAAGCATTTGTAGGAAAAAAGGCTGCTGACACATTACAAGACAACTTAAGTCGGAAGCACCTTGTGGCTGCAGCCCCATTAAACCTCCTTGAAAGTGGAGCCAAAATCAAAAATTTCAAATTGCAAAGCATGCAATATAGGCACTTAAGGGAGAAGAAACAAGTTTGACAACACTAATTTTTACCAGCTTGCATCCGCACAAGATGGGAATTTCCAAAACCATTCTTAAAGAATTCATAAATCATTGGCAACAGTACATAACGAGCATCAAACATGCAATCAAATTAGAAGGGCGTAAAATAAAATGTGTGTGTGTGTATATATTGGTCGGATCTCTGGGGTCGGCTCTCCCCTTATCAAGGGGGGGGGGGGGGAGAGGGGTTAATCCCCTTGTCTTTTTAGCTGGCCGTCCCGAGTCCTGGAAGTTATAACGTCCTTCCCGGCGCGGCGTTAGGTAGGGTTTGCTAGGCCTAGGGGTTCGCTGCTACCTAAGTATTAACGCCTGCCGGAAACGAGGGAATAACTCCCGCTCGAACCACGGATAAGATGGATGATGCCGAGCGGTTAGCAATCCGCGATATTAACAAAGACTAAACCCGATTATAGCGGTTCCTAATCGTGCCACAGGTACTCAATTGGGAAAAGACGAAAGCGAAGGGATTAAGACGAAACCAGAAAGAACAGGTGAATTTATTACAAATATACAGGAGGAAGAGGAAACGAAAGGGATGTACAAGAGGAAGAAGAAGAAGCAGGACACAGGGCAGTCTTAAGAACAGTCTTAACTTAGGACCCCAGACAAACAGACACACTCACACGGGGATTGTAGCTGGTAGGTCCAGGTAGATGGTCCAGGCTCCAGTCGACTCCGTCCAGGCTCCGGTTCCGCGGGCGAAACCCGGCAGGCAGCTCCACGCGTAGTTGGACGCGAGCGGACCTTACATATAGCGGGGGGGGGGGGGGGGGGGGGAGGCTGGTGTCCCTTAGCGTACGTAATAACTGCACCAGCATGCCAAACGCACCCTCTCCAAGGTTCTCTTAAAAGCGCCAGCGAGTGAGTCCTTACGCGAATGTGCGCTCCGTATCAGGCTTTTGCAATGCACTCTTCTGACCAAGTCCTTTCAATCACGTCCCCTGCGCAGTCCGTGAAAGCAGTCCATTCAATGCGCGCGGCTCCAACAAGTCCTATGAAAGGGCTTTGCGTTCGCGCTTATATAACACGCGCCAAGATCACTCCGCCAGCCAAAAAGCCACACCAGTCGGTGATATTGCCTCAGCCTTGGTTGGCTGGTGAAGGCTTACCGGCCACGCCTTTGACGACTGGATGACAGGCCACACCTTTTTCTTGGCATTCCGCCCCCTTTTTCCTCGGGCCGACCGCATGGTTAATGGCGTCGTTTGAATGAGCTTCAGCTCAAGGCAGCGAATGCTGCTAACAAGGCGCGTAATGGCGGCGCTTGGAGAGGGAGGTCGCAAAATGGACGAAATTAAATGGGACCTACTCCTTATTTGATTGATGCAATGCAGATTCAACTATTGGAAACACGGCCTTAACTAAAACACATAATAATGAAATAACTGGAATTTTTAAGCATGATCCCATGCCCATGATCGTCATGATCCCATGCTGTCATGTGTTGCGGACGTTGTTTTGTCAGGTTCTTGGTGCGACCTGCTCTCGACATCAGAATATGCTCCATATGCGTCGCGTGTATCCATCCTGTCTTTAGCTCAAGGTTACGTAATGTGGGGCATGTGGGTGGTCATTGCCCCGTGTGTGTGACCCACTCCCCCGTGTGTGTGTGACCCACTCCACCGTGTGTGCGTGTGTGAGTGTGAGACCCACTCCCCCCCCCCCCCCCCAAGTGGGTGTGAGACCCAATCACCCCCCCCCCCCCATGTGTGACCCACTCCCCATGTGTGTGTGTGTGTGTGTGATCCACTCTCCCCCATGTGTGTGTGTGTGCGTGTGTGTGCGTGTGTGTGTGTGTGACCCGCTCCCCCATGTGTGTGTGTGACCCACTCCCCCGTGTGTGACACACTCCCCTGTGGGTGATCCACTCCCCTGTGGGTGATCCACTCCCCTGTGGGTGATCCACTCCCCGGTGCAGTGTGCGTGATGTGGGAGTGATGGGGTGGGAGGGAGAGGATTTGAGCTCTTGAAGTCACATTTTACATCAGGTGTAATGACACATTTCAAACTGTATTTCCCATGTGCATGCACATGCATTCACATGTTATCAGAAGTAAATACATTGTGTAGATTACATAATTTATGGATCTGATAAATTGCCAGTAACCATTTTGTAAAACTGAATGTTCAGCATCTAAATTAAGATGTCCAAATGTCACATACGTCCATGCCCGTGGGATTCCCATGGGTGCCCCCACTAGTAACATTAATTTTATGCTATTATCAATGGTGTTGTTATTGCCTCCACCACCAAAGGTGGCTGGAGGTTATGTTTTCACCCCTTTAAGTCTGTTTGCGAACAGAATATCTCAAAGTTGTGGATTGATTCGGACGAAATTTGGTGGAGGTTGGGTATGTGACAATGACGAAATGGTTAGATTTTGGTGAAGATTTGAATCCAGAAAGGATCAGATAATTTATTTCAGTGATTCTTCACCATTGAGAGATAGTGCAAAAAATACAATATATAGCACGATATCTCAAAACAATGTGGATGGATTCGGACAAAACGTGGTGGACAGGTTGGGAGTGTGACACAGACGAATCTATTCGATTTTGCTGAAGATCAGAATATGGATAATATTTCGAGGGCTTTAAAATTTATTAGTGATTCTTCACTATTGAGCGATAGGGCCAAAGACAATATATAGCAGGATATTTCAAAAAGTTGTGTACGACTTATGACAAAACTTGGTGGATGAGTTGGGTAAGTGACAAAAACAAGCCGATTAGATTTTGGTTCAGGTCCGAATCCAGATCCGGCCTATCAGTGGGTGTTCGGTCTGGCGGAGGTATGCACTCTACCGAGTGATGTTCTACTTACTTTTGTAATTAGAAGTGGCCTTGGAAAAATGCCATGATTAGCTATTTTAACACAAATATACACGTTAACACGGATTTCACCCAAGGCCATACATTCCCTTGGGAAGGGGGTGAAATAAAGTCGCTACAACCTCCATCGTGTCACCCTTAGTCCTCCTGACAAGTTTGGTTGAGATTGGATAAGTAACAACCAAATGTATTGCGGTTCAGACAGACCGACAGACACCAAGTTGTGTATTTTAGTACGATATGATAATGTATACCAGTGTTGAGATTTCTGAGCCATAGAGCTCGAGATCCACATGGCTATTAGCATGTTACATCATAAAAATTAACGAAGGATTTAAAAATGATTCGGAAGAATGTTCACATGTATATGTCAAGGTGAAGAAGAAATTGAATAAGCACTCACTTTTCCTCTAGTATCTCACGGTAGGTTTTTGTTCCAAGCAAGCGGGTTCCCACCGAGGCATGGGCTTGCTCTGCATTTTCTCGCTCTTCTTTGCGCTTCCACAGCTCAAGCGATGCTCTCCGTCGGCGACTCTTCCAACGAGCAAAATCCTATGAGCACGCAGATCGTTCCTAATAAAATCGGTCTTTGCTTTCCTATAGTTTTCAAAATGCTTGGCTGTGACCGTTTCTTTTCAATTTCTTCCAATTAAAGTATAACAGCATCATACAATTACGATTCAAAGCATTTTAATCAATATTCATTTGAAAAACCAATTTGGTGAAACCCACTAAGTTATAAAAACAATATTGATACTTTTAATGGCATTGTATGACAATAATCAACAAACTCTCACTGATTAAAATTGCCTCTGTACCTTAATTAGCATCGACTAAAACAAGGATTAAACATATAAATCATTAAAAATTTACCCATTGTTAGGAACCAATCAAAATGGGTATCAAATATTTTGCTAGGCCATCACGTTTGAAAACCCCACAGTCATTCTCTTTGGTGAGGCTCAGTATAATATTCTCCAGAGATCCAGGAGCAGGGTCATTTATTTGGAAAAGTCGTCGTCTCCGATCACACTCCGAGTGGATCATCATAACAACCATGGATAAATGGATCAATCGCCTGAATGCAGCAACAATCGTCTCAACACATGCACACATCGAAAACACAATGCCATGAACATGGAAATTTTGACCATTCATCAGGGTGAACAATTTTATATTAAATATATATATAAATACAGTCGTGGCCAAAAATATTGGCACCCTTGCACTTTTTTCAAATAATGCACTATTTCTTCCAGAAAATTGTTGAAATAAAAAAATATTTTGGTATCCACATATATATTTCTTTGGTTTGCAGTGGAACAAAACAAAAAAAGCTGAGAAAATCACTAAATCTTACCTTATTCCAAACAGAAATCAAAATATGGCCCGGACAATATTATTGGCACCTCTTAGAAGTTGTTAGAAATAATTCGATTTCAAGCAGGTGTTTCTCCTTTACTTTGGAATTGAACTCACATGTGGTGAGTTGCAGGTGCCTGCAATATGAAAATCACTCATTCAACCAGTTTGAATAGAGAAAAGGAGTCATTCTGCTGTTTTGTGTCACTGTGTGCACCGCAATGAGCATGGAGAAAAGAAAGAAAACCAGAGAATTGTCTGAAGAGGTCAGACACACGATTGTAGCCAAGCATGGACAATCTCAAGGCTACAAGTCCATCTCCAGAGACCTTGAGATTCCTGTGTCCACCGTACGCAATGTTACCAGGAAGTTTGAGGCCCATGGCACTGTAGCCAACCTCCCTGGATGTGGCCACAAGAGAAAACTTGATTAAAGATTGCAGCGAAGGATTGGTTGAATGGTGGAGAAAGCACCTCGATCAACTGCCAAACAGATTCAAGCTGACCTTCAGACACAAGGTACAACAGTTTCAACTCGCACTATCCGTCGCCAACTCAATAAAAGGGGATTCTATGGTAGGAGACTCAGGAGGACCCCACTGCTGAGGGTTCCCGACTGGAGTTTGCCAAAACACACCTGAACAAGCCAAATCCTTCTGGAAGAATGTCCTGTGTACAGATGAGACCAAATTAGAGCTTTTTCGTAAAGCACGTCATCTCTTTGTTTACAGAAAACAAAATGAAGCCTTCAAAGAAAAGAACACCTTCTCTACAGTTAAACATGGAGGAGGTTCAGTGATGTTTTGGGGTTGCTGTGCTGCATCTGGCACTGGGTGCCTTGAAGGTGTGCATGGCATCATGAAATCAGGAGATTACCAAGGCGTTTTGGAACGCAATGTTCAACCTAGTATCAAAAGGCTGATTCTCCATCGAAGGTCATGGGTCTTGCAGCAGGACAATGACACCAAACACACTTCTAAAGTAGGTCAGCAATGAGTCCAGATCAAATTCCCATTGAACACCTGTGGGGAGATCTGAAAACAGCAGTTGTGAGAAGGCACCCTTCAAAACTGGGAGAACTGGAGCAGTTTGCACAAGAAGAGTGGGACAAACTGCCAATAGAGAGGTGTATGAAGCTCATTAATGGCTATAGGAAGCGTTTCACTGCAGTTATTTTGTCCAAAGGATGTGCTACAAACATCAAGTCGATGGTGTCAATAATTTTGTCAATGCCATTTCTTTTTATTTTCCGATTTAAAAGGATGTATTAAGTTCTGAATCAAAAACAAAGGTTCTGTAATATTAACAGTGAAATAAAGAATTGTGGCGACCAAATACTTTTGTCAATTTCAACTTATTTTTCGAGAAAATTGTGTTTGAAAAAAGTGCAAGATTTTTTTGGCTACGCCTGTACGTACACACACACACACACACACACACACACACACACACACACACACACACACACACACACACACACACACACACACACACACACACACACACACACACACACACACACACACGGTTTTGAGATTTGCACATATTGATCATTAACGGTTAAAGGCCCCCCCATAGTTAGTCCACGAGCAACACTAGTAGTATTAGTTATGTCATCGTATGTGTAAGTATAGGCCATTTCCCCTCGTAATATCTGCGTTGTGTAAAGACATGAGTTTAGATCCCATTCATTTTTGCGTCCACCCTCCAAGTCCACCTCTATGGGCATAATTGATCCCGCGCCCCATTTGGCTGACCCACTCAGTTTGTTACGCTTTGGCTGCCCGCAGCATGTTACGCTTTGGCTGCCCACAGCATTTGCTGCCCTTTGCTCGCTCACTAGTTGAGTAACACGAGGTAGGCCTGAGAAGGAGGAGGAGCGCGGGGTCGGGGTGGGGGCGGCGTTGGATCGGAGCGTCAGAGGCGATGACGGTAAGAGCCACCAGCCAACCAGGGCTCTAACGGCATGGCGTGAGGGGCTTGGAGAGGCGCGTCTGGTCAACTTCTAGAAGGTTCACGGGGCGTACCTATATAAGTCACTGCAAAAGCCCTTGAAAGGACTGCACAGGGCTAATGAGAAGGACTAGGACTGCACAGGGCTTATGAGAAGGACTAGGACTGCCCTTGGAGAGGACTCGCAGAGAAGGGAGGACTTGAAGGACTGGTTGAGAGTGAAGGACTGGTTGAGAGCGAAGGACTGGTTGAGAGCGGAGGACTCACAGGGGAGAGACAGGACTTGGTCAGGACTCGCAAGGGGAGAGCACACGCGAGAGGACTTGTTGATCAAGAGGACTTTGAAGAACTTGATTCGCATCACTCGCTTTGGTGGCATTGCACTATATCTCGAGTATAACGTACGCGCCAGAGGAGAGGAAGAAGAGGCGTTGAGTACACGGCTGCAACCAGACGCACCGGTGGCGAATAGCGCCTACCTCAGCCACGCGAGTAAACGCGGCAATAGCCGCCAGTGATCACCGCTAACCGCCGAAGTCCGCTCCCTTCCAAATCGCCCCGTATTAACCCTTGTGCGCCAAACGACAGGCGGAGAGCTCCTGCCTTCTCTACTTACCATCTGCACGGGACGAGCCGGAGACCGGAGGGAGCTGCACGAGAGCCATCCTTGGACGCGGACCATCATCCTGCAGCTGCAAGCCCCGTGTGAGTGTGTCTGTGTGTGAGACGGGCCCGTTTGGCCTGGGTAGTAAGTTAAGACTGTTTTAAGGCTGCACTGTGTCCTCTTTTCTCTGAACCATTGTGAATAGTGTAAATAAATCTTGTTATTCCTTTCTTCCCAATTCGATCGCCTTTGTGATTTCTCCATTGGCTGAGCGTGGTACGAATAAAATCGCTAGAACCGGGGTCACCATCTAAACGGCACGGATCGCGTGTACGCACCGCTTGGCGTCTCAACACGCGTGATTCGTGCGGGGCTTATTTCCTCGTTCCAGGGCAGCGCGAGTAATTAGGTAATAGCAATTCTAGTCCTAATACCCTATTTCGGGCTGTCCGGGAAGGACGTCGTAGGTCCAGGGGCCCGTCGGCCAGTCAAAGACAAGGGGACTAATCCACCCTTGGTAAGGGGAGAAGGCCGGCGACGAGATCCGCAACAATATATTGTTATATCGGTGGGGTAGTGATATGTAGAGTCAGGTAGATTTGTGTATGTAACATGCTCTGACTGCCGTGAAGAAGAAGAACCACCACCATGTAATAAGTCGAGGACCTGTTTAGCCTGGATGTTGGATTAAGGTGCATCTTCGTCCCAATTCCGAGGAATGGGGCATGTTAACTAGTGTTACGGATTCGTCACTTCAGTCTTTGTGGTTTTCATCGACTTGAAGCATTTTTAGTTTCAGGTACTATCCTCTTGGTAAGTGTGACGTAACGCCGCGTCATAATTCTGCTTCCGGGTCCAAACACAAAACCACTGGAGCCAAACACCAGCTGGACTCAGTGAGAAAAGTGCTCGGTCATGCCGAAGTGTTGCATTCCTGAGTGTGTAAATAGATCAGAAACCAACCAAGAACTGTCTTTCTGCCGATTTCCTGCTAATGAAAAACAAAGGCTGAAGTGGCAACATACTACTACTACATACAACATACTACTACAACATACTACTACTACTACAACATACTACATACAACTACTGCAACATACCACATACTACTACAACATACTACTTCTACAACATACTACTACTACTACAACATACTACTACTACAACATACTATATACTACAACTACAACATACTACAACATACTACTACTACAACAAACTACTACGACAACAACATACTACATACTACTACTACAACATACTACTACTACTACAACATACTACTACTACAACATACTACATACTACTACAACATACTACGACTACACCATACGACTAATACAACAAACTACATACTACAACTACAACATACTATTACTACAACATATTACGACTACAACATACTACTACTATTACATACTACTGCTACTACTACTACTACTACTACTACTACTACTACTACTACGACGACATACTACATACTACCATGACAACTTGGCACTACAACTACTACTACTTCCACTACATACTACTACCACTTCATAATACCACAAAATACTACTACTACCTACATACTACTGTTACGTGGTCCTCCCGGTAACTACCTGGTCTTGGTGACCCCCGGACCGTGGGCGGACGCCGCCAGAAAGATATAGGATTTATACGCTTTCGTAATGCAATCAATATGAAAGACACAAACAATTCAAACAATTCCGGTCAATAAGCAACCCCACACCAAGGATCCGGATTAATTAATAATATATTCTCAATCCATCATCAACAATGAACAATCCATCAACAATCTTACTAAGACGGCCATCTTATATTTCCCCCCTTTCCCCACTCACGACCCCTCAATAGTCACTGTCCCTCACAATGTCTCTGGGCCCCTCCAGACCAAGGTGAAGGTCGACTTCTCCGCACACGGGCGGTTGAACGGACCCCTGGCTGACGTGCTCCAAACGGGCACGTCACGTACCGGGAACAGCTGCTGCCGCGCACACCTCCTTGCAAAGCAAAGCGGGCAAAGCAAAGCGCGGCTCGCAAAGCGCGGCTCGCAAAGCGCGCGAGGCCCTAGGTGCGACTCGTACCCGCCCTCGGAGGCGTCGAGGCGAACAGTGCCGGACGCTTGGTTCCTTCCAGGAAGCCACGGCAACCTGACACGTAACAAGCAATCACCCCGCGCAGGTAACTCCTCTCGCGAGACGGGCTTTTCAAACTCAGCGTTCCCAACGCTAATCAATATCGACACCGCTCGCGTCGGAGCTGGGCGAGGAAGAAGAAGATAGCCGCTTCTCCAGGACCTCGTGTCTTTTTTTCTTCTTCCGGTTCACCATCCCGTTTCCGGTCTCCTGTTATCCGGAGCGCCTCTAACCATTTAACCACAACAACCTTTAATAGAATAAACATTAATAAGCAATGACCTGAATAGTAATTCCCCTAAATCCGGAATCCGTAACACTCCCCCCCTTCCAGAAAGAAAGTTTGAACCCAGCGAAAACTTTCTTTGCAGGCCAACTTTGATAAACAAACAAAATAACTCACACACCAAATCATCAGTTCCCCCGGGCACAATTATCACATCTCAAAAACAAAGCAACAAAATTTCACAAAACCCCCAGAGATTCCAACGGTAATTCACTCTGGACCAAGCGTCAACACTTCTAGTTTCTCTTGAATGCCGGTTAAGGGGTGGTGACCAAAACCCCAAAGTTAAACAACTCGATCGCACTTTTTTGGGAGGCCAAGCTGAGCATACACTACATGGACGCCTTAAGGAATGTGGAGTTCACGGTTAGTCCGGGGAGGAAAGTTCATTACCTGGACGCCTTTAAGAACGTAGTGTTCACGGTTAGTCCGTGCAGGAAAGTTCACTACCTGGACGCCTTTAAGAACGTGGCGTTCACGGTTAGTCCGTGTAGGAGCCCAGGCTCGGCGGCTCCGCCGTATATAGTGCTTCAACTTCTCCAGACTCCTAACAGTTACGGTGGGATCACTTGACCCAGTAGTCACCTGACTGGCGGTCTCCGTCTCGGCCAGTGCTCTGACAATCATTCTTTTGGGGGATGCCGTAACTCTGGGAGCCTCCATAGTAATATTGGCTGCTGCCAACACCCAAACTACCGCCAAATTGTCCTCTTCTGTAGACCTCTCGATGCCTACGAAATGCCTTCCCTACTGTTATGGTCCGACCCTCCAAATCCTTACCATTCCAAATCTTCTCTGCCTCTCTGGCGTCTTTTGTGCTTGCAAACGTGACAAAGCCGAACCCTCTTGACCGTTGCGTTTCCCTGTCTTTTACCACCCGCACTTCCACCAGCGGCCCATATCTGTTGAAGACAGAGGTCAGAACTTCTTCCTCTGTGTTGAAGTTCAGTCCCCCTACAAATAACTTGGCACTTTTGTCGCCATCCCGAGCTGGGGTGGTGTTATTTCCCCTGCGGTGCTCTTTACCCACCCTCGGGTTACCATAAATTTGCCCCCCGGCCAAATCATTCCCGATAATCACAGATACTCCCTCTACAGGAAGCGTGGCTTGTAAACCGACGGTGACCGGTCCTGACACCAAATCGGATTCCAAATGGATGACATGAAGTGGGGCACTAACACAGCCACCGATGCCTTGTAACCGAACACTATCACCAGCTGCGGTACTCTTTGACAATGGCAAAATGCCTTCAAGCATTAAGGATTGATGGGCTCCTGTGTCCCTCAATACCCTAACAGGTCTTGGGTTAGTCAAGTCTCCCTCGAGTGAGACCAACCCCTCATAAATAAATGGTTGGTAACTCTTCTGTGGGCGATTTCTTACGCTTGCCATCGCATTCGGAGTTGTAATAGTCGGACTCCGCTCTGGGTTTTCCCTTTTCATGAGGTAACAACTGGACATCAAGTGTCCAGGTTTCTTGCAAAAAGCGCAAGTAGGCCCGGAGGAAAAACTCGTGGTCTGCCTGGAGCCCCCTGGGAAAATAAGTTTGTCTTGGGCCTGTCACCTTCTGATTTCGAACAGTTCGGGTATCAGCGTTGTCCCCATAATCCTCTCGAGGCCGCCGCCATGTATTGTCGTTCTCCGCACCTGCTGTTCCACAACTCCCCTGCGGAAATCTAGGCGAGGAGTTAGGTTCGTGGACCCCTATCCGGTGTGTTAAGGCATAATCATCTGCCATGGTGTTGGTGGCTGCGTCCCACAACTTCGGTACTTTCTTTCCCTGCAGGTACACTTTGATGTCCTCGTGGACATACTGTTGAAATTCCTCCACCAGGATCAAGTCACGCAATGCTTCGAAGTCGTTCCCGACTCCTTTTGACTCACACCACCGATCAAACATATTTTCTTTCACTCTGGCAAACTCCACATGGGTCTCACTCTCCCTCTTCCTGGCATTCCTGAATTTTTGCCGGTAAGCTTCAGGAACCAACTCATACGCTTTGAGAATGTGCTTCTTCAATACCTCATAATCTGCACATTGGTCCATTGGTAGCGCCGAATAAATCTCTTGAGCTTTACCCACCAGCACACTTTGCACTAGTATGGTCCAGGCCTCCTCCGGCCAGTTTAACTGTCGAGCCACTTTCTCAAAGTGTGGAAAAAATTTAGCGACTTCCCTTTCACTGAAGGGTGGAACCAGCCTCACATGTCTGCCCACATCCCAGGTGTTCTGGCTAGGTGTCGGCCCAGTCAGCAAGGGTGGTACCTCTCCCCGTTCTCTCATTAACTCCAGCTCCTTAAATTTAATTTATTGCTGAAGCGCCATGTCACGTTCCTTTAATTCCCTTTCCGCTTTTCTCTCCTCTGCTTCAAGTTCCCTTGCAGCTCTCCTCTCCTCTGCTTCTGCTTTCCTTTCCTCTGTTTTCATCCTTTCTAACCTTTCCTGGAGTTCTCGTTCCACTCTCCTTTCTTCTTCTGCTCTTTCCTTTTCTGCTTTCCTTTCTTCTTCTGCTCTTTCCTTTTCTGCTTTCCTTTCTTTTTCTGCTCTTTCCTTTTCTGCTTTCCTTTCCTCTTCTGATCTTTCCTTTTCTGCTTTCCTTTCTTCTTCTGCTCTTTCCTTTTCTGCTTTCCTTTCTTCTTCTTTGATCCGTTCCTGGCTCCGTAATTGCAACTCCAGTTTCCGGAGCTCCACGTCTTCTGGTTCTTCGGGTAGCCACTCCCAGGCTAACTCGTCCCATGTTCCTAATCCCACCATAGATTGTATCACCGCGGTTTGGAACTCTGCCTTCCTCAAATTAGTTCGGACCTCCAAGTTAAAATGTTTGGCCAATTTCAAGTGGTCCGACTTTAGTAACGCTCGGAACTGTGCCTCACTAGGTGTTGCCGCAAAGTTCTGTGCCACAAACGCCATGGTGCCTATCGTTAACACCTGTTAACCTTCACCCAAGACTTTACCACAATTTCCCAAAAATTTACCAATTAATACTTAATTAATAAATTTTAATTAATAAAAATATTATTTTATTATTTTATACAATTTTATATCCCGGACGAGCCCCCAATTCTGTTACGTGGTCCTCCCGGTAACTACCTGGTCTTGGTGACCCCCGGACCGTGGGAGGACCCCGCCAGAAAGATATAGGATTTATACGCTTTCGTAATGCAATAAATATGAAAGACACAAACAATTCAAACAATTCCGGTCAATAAGCAACCCCACACCAAGGATCCGGATTAATTAATAATATATTCTCAATCCATCATCAACAATCAACAATCCATCAACAATCTTACTAAGATGGCCATCTCATATTTCCCCCCTTTCCCCACTCATGACCCCTCAATAGTCACTGTCCCTCACAATGTCTCTGGGCCCCTCCAGACCAAAGTGAAGGTCGACTTCTCCGCACACGGGCGGTTGAACGGACCCCTGGCTGACGTGCTCCAAACGGGCACGTCACATACCGGGAACAGCTGCTGCCGCGCACACCTCCTTGCAAAGCAAAGCGGGCAAAGCAAAGCGCGGCTCGCAAAGCGCGCGAGGCCCAAGGTGCGACTCGTACACGCCCTCGGAGGCATCGAGGCGAACAGTGCCGGACGCTTGGTTCCTTCCAGGAAGCCACGGCAACCTGACAGGTAACAGGCAATCACCCCACGCAGGTAACTCCTCTCGCCAGACGGGCTTTTCAAACTCAGCGTTCCCAACGCTAATCAATATCGACACCGCTCGCGTCGGAGCTGGGCGAGGAAGAAGAAGATAGCCGCTTCTCCAGGACCTCGTGTCTTTTCTTCTTCTTCCGGTTCACCATCCCGTTTCCGGTCTCCTGTTATCCGGAGCGCCTCTAACCATTTAACCACAACAACCTTTAATAGAATAAACATTAATAAGCAATGACCTGAATAGTAATTCACCTAAATCCAGAATCCGTAACACTACCTACATGCATACTACCTACATACATAATATCTACATACATAATATCTACATACCACTAATACCACTACATAATACTACTTACATACTTGCAACACAATACTTATGACCTACATACATACTACCTACATATACTACCGACATACATACTTCTTACATTCTTACTACCCACATTCTTACTACCCACATACATACTACCTACATACATACATAATACCGACATACATACTACCTACATACTACTACTACCACTAAATGCATACTACCTACATACATACTACCTTCATACTACTACTACCACTACCTACATACATACTACCTCCATACTACTACTACCACGACATACATACTACCAACATACGTACTACCGACATACATACTACCAAGATACATATTAGCTGCATGCAACTACTACAACTACGTACTTACTACTTACAACTTACATACTTACTATCTACATACTTACTATCTACATACCTACTATCTACATACTTACTACCTTCATACTACATACTGCCTTCATACTACATACTACTTTTATACTATTAAACATATTATACATATTAGCAAAGCAGTTGGCCATAATGAAAAGTGTCACAGGCTCCATTTTCGTGTTTGGACCGGGAAACAGAATTATGACGCGGCGCGTTACGTCATGGCTTACCAAGAGGATCACTGTTACGGTTTCGGTGTGTTCTTGTTCTTGGTTCTTGGCAAACATTTTTATATTGTCGCTGCTGCCAACGACAACTTCGACAACGACAACGCTGCTGTGGCGCATGGCATTATTCAAACATTCATTCATTCATTGAAGCCGGGCGGGTACCGTTGCTAGCAGAGAGTAACCTAGTTTTAGGACCGGCAGAGAAGGTAACTGCGAAGGAAGTTGAGGAAGCGATAAAACCTTAAAAGCAATGAAGAGTAGAAAAGCGGAAGGGCCACCGGGAGCTGTGGGAGATATGTTGAAGGCAGTGGGAAGTTGGGGTGTGAACAGAATGACAGAGATCTGTTATCTGGTGGTGAAAGAAGGCCGCATTCCGGGTGATGGGAACTGAGTACCCTCGTCCCTCTATACAAGGGGAAAGGTGACCCCTCTGGACCGTGGCTAGTATGGAGCAATAAAGTTATTACAGCATGGAATGAAGGTATTGGAAAGGGTGTTGGAGAAGAGGATAAGGAAGAAAGTGAAGATTGACGAAATGCAGTTTGAATTTATGCCAGGAAGAGGCATTAACAGACGCAATTTTTATTGGAAGGCAGTTGCAGGAGAAGTACATGGAGAAGAGGAAGAAGTTGTTTCTTGGGTTTGTTGATCTGGAGAAAGCATTCAATAGGGTTCCACGCGAAGTATTGACTTGGGCATTGAGGAAGTTAGGAGTGGAGGAATGGTTGATCAGAGTGGTGATGGCAATGTATGAGAGCGCAGACACAGCTGTAAGGACGAAGGAAGGAAACGGTGGTGAGTTTGAGGTGAAGGTGGGAGTGCATCAGGGATCGGTACTAAGTCCACTGCTATTTGTAGCTGTAATGGAGGTGCTGACTCGGAACGTAAAGCACAGTTTACCGTGGGAGTTGTTGTATGCAGATGATCTGGTGTTGATTGCAGAGAGTATGGATGGACTGAAGGAGAAGATGAACAAGTGGAAGGAATGTATGGAGACAAAAGGTCTGAAGGTGAATATCGGAAATACGAAGGTGACGGCAAGTGGTAAAGCATGTGGTGAGGTGGAAAAACATGGGAAGTGGCCGTCTGCTGTGTCCAGGAAGGGTGTTGGAGTGAACTCCATTCAATGTACAATGTGCGCTGAGTGTGTTCATCAAAAATGTAGTGGTCTGAGAGGGACATTAACCAGTGTGGCAGCTACATTCAAATGCAAGGTGTGCACAGAGGGAGCTGCAGGTGGAGGAAATGTTGAGTTGGATCTTGGAGACGGCATGAAGCTGGAAGGTGTGAAAAACAATTTGCTACCTCAGAGACATGGTTGCTGAATGGAGAAGGTGGATCAGACTCGGCGACGGTTGCTAGAGTGAGATGTGCATGGAAGAAGTTTCGGGAACTGAGTGGCGTGCTGACGAGGAGGGGAGTGTCATTGAAGCTGAATGGAAAGGTGTATGCGCTGCATGTGTGAGAAGTGTTATGATTTATGGGAGAAAGACCGAGGCGGCCTCAACAAGGGTAATGTAGAGGGTAATGAACAAGGGTAATGAACGTAGAGCAGCAAAGAAGGCTGGAAAGGGTGGAAATGCGAATGGTTCGGTGGAAATGCGGAGTGTTGTTCAGAGAGAGGAAGACAAATGATGAATTGCAAAAGATGATGGGAATAGAGCCTGTGATGGATGCTTTGAAGAGAATCAGGTTGAGATGGTTTGATCATGTGTTGAGGAACGATGAAAGTGACTGGTTGAGAAGAGTGATGGAAATGAATGTAGAAGGAAGTAGAGGACGGGGAAGACCGAGAAAGACTTGGCTAAAGGTGGTGGAAGAAGAAATGCGGGCAAGGGGGTTAACAAGGGGAGATGAAGAAAATAGAAACCTCTCTCACCAGCCATGGCTCCTCAGCAAAGGACTTCTGCGACTCACTGGGACTGACGCAATCTGTCAATTTCCCGACCCGGATCTCAGTCAACGGAACATCTTCTCTTCTGGACTTGGTTATGACTAACTTCCCTGAAAATGTCTGCTGCTCTTCTTCTGCTCCGATCGGATCATCTGATCATGTCCTTGTTAAAGTGGACATCTCTCTGACCATCCTCAGGGAGCCTGCTCAGCGTCGACGAGTCTGGCATTTCACTCAGGCCAACTGGCACGGTCTTCAAGCAGCCATCAATCATCTGGACTGGTCTCCCATCTCTACCACCTCTGACATCAACTCATCCTGGGAATTCTTCCAAAGTAAATTGCTCTCTCTCATGCACAGATTTATCCCATCTCGTCTTCAGTTGTCATACCCTTCCTCCCGTCCATGGTACACGGAATCTTGTGGTGAGGCTGTTGCCCAGAAACAACTTGCCTTCGTCTCCTGGAAAGCAAATCCAACGGAAGGAAATCTCATTTCCTTTCACAAAGCCCGAAACAAGTGTGTGTCCACCCTCAGGAGAGCCAGGAAACAATATCTCTCCGTTCTCAAGACCGAACTCTCTTATCTGTCTCCCTCTTCCAAATCCTGGTGGCGTCTGGTCAAATCCGTTTCTGGTGTTTGTTCCCCCTCCATCCCCTCCCTTACCTCAAACGGCTACACAGCTGACTCCGCACGTGAAAAAGCTGAATGCCTCAACTCTGTGTTTGCCTCTAAATCTTGTGTCCCAAACCCATCCCTCTCTGTACCCACCATAGCCAGTCGTACCCTGCTGCTCCTGGACTCCGTGTCCTTTCCTCCTGACAAGGTGGAAAAGTTTCTGTCAACCCTCGACTCTGATTCTGCAACTGGACCCGACGGCATCAGCCCACGGGTCCTAAAATCCTGCTCTGCTGCTCTATCTCACCCTCTCTCTGTTCTCTTCACCCTCTCTTTTGCTCAAGGTCAACTGCCATCTGCTTGGAAATCAGCCAACATCACCGCTTTGCACAAAAAAGGTGCAAAAACAGATCCTAGCAACTACAGACCAATCAGCCTTCTCCCAATTATCAGCAAAGTCATGGAATCCATCATTGCTTCGGATATGAAATCTTTCCTCTTCTCCAATGGCTTGATCTCTGATCATCAATTTGGTTTCAGACCAGGTCACTCTACTCTGGACATGCTGCTTCTGCTGTCTCAACAATGGATGGAGGTCCTCAATGCCAAACAGGAAATTAGAGCTGTCTCCCTCGACATATCACGTGCCTTCGACACGGTCTGGCACCCCGCTCTGCTCACCAAACTCTCCTCCTTTGGTATCCATGGAAATCTCCACGCATGGCTGGCGGACTTCCTCTCTAGTCGTCGTCAACGTGTGGCCCTGAATGGGTTTCTCTCATCTCCTCTTCCTGTTCAGGCTGGAGTTCCCCAAGGCAGTGTTCTGGGCCCCGTGCTTTTTCTGGTCTTCATCAATGATCTCTCTGACTCTCTCGAAAATCCTCTCTATCTCTTTGCTGATGACTCCACTCTCTGCCGCTCCATTCCTCTTCCCTCAGATCGGCAGTCTGCTGCCTCCTCACTCTCTGAAGACCTGGACAAAATCACAGACTGGTCAAACAAGTGGAACATGTCTTTCAATCCTGACAAATCTCACACTCTTACTATGTCTCTCCGAAAAGATCGACTGGACAACCCTCCCATCTACTTTCTCAACAATCCTCTCCAAGAAGTTCTGTCGCTCAAGATTTTGGGTCTCACTATCTGCCATGATCTTTCTTGGGAAAACCACATTTCCAAGCTGGCCTCCAAAGCCAGTCGTCGACTGGGCATCCTCCGTCGTGCGAAGTCCTTCCTCGGCACACCTGAGCTCCTCACCACATACAAGGCTTTCATCCGCAGCTCAATGGAATACTGTTCTCCCCTATGGGCCGGTGCTCCTGCCTCACACCTAGCTCGGCTTCACGCTGTTGAAACCAAAGCTTTCAGAATTATTGGAATCTCCCGCGATGAAGCTATCTCTGAGGGCCTTTCACTCACTCACTGCAGGCAGGTAGGTGGTCTTTCTGTCTTCTACCGACTCCTCTCCGGCCTTGCACCCCCAGCTCTCTCTGTGCTCTGTCCCCCAAATATTCCTACAGGTCGCACAAGATCTGCCAGCAACCCTCTGATGGTTAAACTGCCGAAATCTCGGCTCTCTGCTCACCTTCACTCTTTCATTCCTCTTTTCTCCCGCCTCTGGAACAAACTCCCTCACTCCCTTCAATCCCACTCCTCCCTCCAGGTCTTTAAAACAGCTGTTCACCACCATCTCTTATCTTCCCCCATCCAAAACCTTGATCTTTTCTACCCCCGCTAATTCACCCCAGATCCACCTTGTTTGAAATTCCAACTTCTTTCCTGGAAGTCCTGGCAGTGTCCATATGTTTTATACCTCTCCCACCGCCCCCTTCCCATGCCCCCCCCCAAAGCCCTCGCCCTCTCTCAGATCTCTCGATGTCTCCATGTCTCTCGGTCCCTGCTCTCAAATGTTGTGTTTGTGTCCTTCCCCCTCTCTCCCCATCTTGTCTACCGCTCCCGATGTTATATGTTTTATGTGTCGGTTTGTCTTTCTGTGTGATTAATGTTCGCTCTTTCACGAGCCTCGATCTTGTATACAAAAAAAAAAAAAAAAAAAAAAAAAAAAATAGGGCAAAATGAAGAAGATTGTCATGGGGCCCGCAAGGCTAACCCTCGCTCAAGCAGGGAAAATGGCTTTAAAATGCCTGCTTGTTTTTTGTGTGTACACACACACACATATATATATATATATATATATATATATATATATATATATTTGTATATGTATGTGTGTGTGTGTATGTATGTATATATATATATATATATATATATATATATATATATATATATATATATATATATATATATATATATGTATATATATATGTATATATATATATATATACATATATATATATATATATATACATATATATATATATATACATATATATATATATACATATATATATATATACAGTCATCCCTCGCTATATCGCGCTTCACTTTTCGCGGCTTCGGTACATCGCAGGTTTTTCTCGCTAGTATATGTAAAATTATATATCGGATTTTTCATTATATCGCTGGATTCTGCGGCCTATAGGTATTTTTATTTTTTTAGATTTTAATTATTTTTGCGGTAAAATAAGCATTTTCTAGCCTAAAAAATTAATAATAATAAAAATAAAAATATAACATTCATTAAAACCTATATTAAAAGAATATTACAGTAAATCGAAATAAAATACGCATTATAAATGAGTAGACAAAGAATCGCGCATTTTGAAAGTCCCGTATTCTGGGGGTAATTAACTTGTCCATGATTCTGGGGGTAATTAACCCATCCGTAAGGAGGGTTCTTGGACGGTTCTTCGCTAATTTAAGTAATTTGCAAGGTTGATGCCAAACTGTGTCCTGCAGTTTAATGATCAATATGGTTTTAAGAGTCATCATACTTTGGGTAACCTCTAATTTACAATAACTTATGTTTACAACTTAGAGACACATGAACATGATGACGATTTCGATGATGTTGTCTAAAGCTGCAATTAAATTAAGTCGCTGAGTAACATGAATGACCGAGGTTGTGGAGGATGGGATTTTTCGGTCATTACCTTTTGATACAGATGAGATATCTGCTTCATCACTGCATCAGATCAGGAATAACCACCCTCCTCACCTCCCCTCCACCCCCCACTGCTTCCTACAAATTAACCATCAGGAAGCTGCTGCATATGCAAGAGGAAGCTAATGCATTTCTTATTAATTTTCAAAATTAATCATCATCTCTATTTTGAATAGCTCATGAAGACTTCTTTATGCTTAGGCCTCAGGTTTGATTAAAGGCACTTTTGTCAATTATTGCCTTTTGCTTTCAAAAACACAATTTGCATCAATGTAAATACTTTGTTGTACTGTACTTGTGTAGTTCCATGATCATATGTGTATGTTTGTTTGTTAATTAATTGCAATTATAAAAGAACTTGCATCAATGTACTGTACAGCTATATATACACGTACAAATATTTTTCTAATACGTAAGGACTAAGGATGGGTCTCAAAAGTGTGTTTAAGAGTGTAGAAAGGGTTCATAAGAGCGTGGGAAAGGTTTATAAGAGTATGGGGAGGGTTTTTAAAGGCTTAAAATATATAAAAATAATAAAATAAATATATGGTTTCTACTTCGCGGATTTTCACCTATCACGGGGGGTTCTGGAACGTAACCCCCGCGATAAACGAGGGATCACTGTATATATATATATATATATATATATATATATATATATATATATATATATATATATATATATATATATATATATATATATATATATATATATAGTTACGGTTTTTAGAACCTTCACTAGTAAATTTTAGTAAATGCATCCCTTATAAATGTTCCCCTGTGAATATCCCCATCAATTGGTTTGTTTAAGATCGCACCCTAGTTAGTCCATGTACAACACGTAGCGAACCATAGGACCTCTCCGTAGTTATTTCATTATTATGTGTTTCAGTTAAGGATCTGTTCCCAGTAGTTGAATCTGCGTTGCATTAATGAAATAAGAGTAGGCTCCAAAGTTCCCTTCAAAAGCGGTGCGAGTGGTTTTCTATCTCTCCACAAGACGCCATTGCCCATGTGCTTCATCTCGGAGAAGAAGGGGGAGGAGTCCTCAGAGCTCCAGGAATAAGGCGTGGCCCCGTCAACGCACCATCAGGGGGCGGAGCCGGTGAGCCCTCCCAACCAATCAGGGCTGAGGCGAGCTCACCAGTGAGTGTATCCTCAAAGCCGCGGCTTGATACGCAAAAACCCAATATAAGCGCCGCGCGCGGACTACTTGAGGATGAGTGGTTGGGGAAGCAAAGAGAGTGGTGAGGAGAGAGTCGTGCATGGGTCGTGAGCCAGGAGACAAGAGAGGCGTGAGCCAGAGAGAAGGGACGGGTCGGAGACGAGTGAGGAAGCCCGAAGTACGAGTGGAGAGAAAAGCAATATACCCTCCCCGATTTGATAACCCCCGCCGAATAAGGTCTGCTCACGTGCAACCAATATCATCAGCACTGCCTGCCAGGGTTTTCCCGCCACGACGCGAGTCGACATGCTGGAGCCGGACCTCGACGCCCACCATCTGCCTGGGCCTTCTCATTCCTTCTTCCAGTCATTCCTGCCTGCCATTCCCTGTCGTGTGAGTCTGTTTGTTGTCTGTCTGGGGCGTTGATAATATAAGACTGCTTAAGGCTGCCCTGTGTCTTCTTCTTCTGTGTATTACTTGCATTCCTCCTCTTCTTTGGTTTTGTAAATAATTAATAAATGCCTGTTATTTCTTACCTTTTGTTTCTTCTTTCCCCCGATCGCTTTCGTCCTGTCTCCAATTGAGTACCTGTGGCACGATTTGGCCAACGTTCGGAATCGGGTTTAGTCAATTGCTAACGGCTCGAATCGCGGATTGCTAAACCGCTCGGCAAATACCATCTTGTCCGTGGTTCGAGCGGTACTTGTCTCCCTGTTTTGCGGAGAGATTGGTAAAGGTATTCGGGAGAACACCTTGACCAATTTCACCCCGCAAAAGAGCGTTATAAGTACCAGGACCAGAGATGGCCAGCTTAACAGGCCAAGGGGATTAACCCCCCCTTGTTAAGGGGAGTGCAGTCTCTGAGATCCGTAACTCTATATATATATATATATATATATATATATATATATATATATATATATATATATATATATATATATATATTCTTACGTGGTCCTCCCGGTAACTACCTGGTCTTGGTGACCCCCGCACCATGGGATGACCCCGCCAGAAAGATATATGATCTAGACGCTTTCGTAATGCAATCAATATGAAAGACACAAACAATTCAGGTCAATAAGCAACCCCACACCAAGGATCCAGATTAATTACTAATATATTTTCAATCCATCAACAACCATCAACAATCCATCACAATATTACTAAGATGGCCATCTCATATATTTCCCCCCTTTCCCCACTCACGACCCCTCAATAGTCACTGTCCCTCACAATGTCTCTGGGCCCCTCCAGACCAAGGTGAAGGTCGACTTCTCCGCACACGGGCGGTTGAACGGACCCCTGGCTGACGTGCTCCCAAACGTGCACGTCACGTACCGAGAACAGCTGCTGCAGCGCACACCTCCTTGCAAAGCAAAGCGGGCAAAGCAAAGCGCGGCTCGCAAAGCGCGCGAGGCCCAAGGTGCGACCCGTACACGCCCTCGGAGGCATCGAGGCGAAGTGCCGGACGCGTGGTTCTTTCCAGGAAGCCACGGCAACCTGACACGTAACAAGCAATCACCCCGCGCAGGTAACTCCTCTCGCCAGACGGGCTTTTCAAACTCAGCGTTCCCAACGCTAATCAATATCGACACCGCTCGCGTCGGAGCTGGGTGAGGAAGAAGAAGATAGCCGCTTCTCTAGGACCTCGTGTCTTTTCCTCTTCCGGTTCACTATCCCGTTTCCGGTCTCCTGTTATCTGGAGCCTCTCTAACCATTTAACCACAACAACCTTTAATAGAATAAACATTAATAAGCAATGACATGAATAGTAATTCACCTAAATCCGGGATCCGTAACACTCCCCCCCTTCAAGAATGAAAGTTTGAACCCCGCAAAAACTTTCTGTGCCGGCCAACTTTGATAAACAAACCCGATACCCCAAATCATCAGTTCCCCCTGGGCACAATTATCGCATCTCAAAAATAAAGCAACAAACTTTCACCAAAACCCCCCAGAGATTCCAAGGTAATTCCCTCTAGACCAAGTGTCAACAACTTCTAGTTGCTCTTGGATGGAGGCCCAGCTGAGTACTCACTACATGGACGCCTTAAGGAATGTGGGGTTCACGGTTAGTCTGGGGAGGAAAGTTCATTACATGGACGCCTTTAAGAACGTGGAGTTCACGGTTAGTCCGTGCAGGAACGTTCCCTACCGGGACGCCTTTTAAGAACGTGGCGTTCATGGTTAGTCCGTGTAGGAGCCCAGGCTCGGCGGCTCCGCCGTATATAGAGTGCTTCAACTTCTCCGGACTCCTAACAATTACGGTGGGACCCCTTGTCCCAGCAGTCACCTGACTGGCGGTCTCCTTCTCGGCCAGTCCTCTGCCAATCATTCTTTCGGGAGATGCCGTAACTCTGGGAGCCTCCATAGTAATATCGGCTGCTGCCAACACCAAAACTACCGCCAAGTGGTCCTCTTCTGTAGACCTCTCGACGCCTACGAAATGCCTTCCCTACTGTTATGGTCCGACCCTCCAAATCCTTACCATTCCAATTCTTCTCTGCCTCCCTGGCGTCTTTTGTGCTTGCACACGTGACAAAGCCGAACCCTCTTGACCGTTGCGTTTCCCTGTCTTTTACCACCCGCACTTCCACCAGCGGCCCATATCTGTTGAAGACAGAGGTCAGAACCTTTTCCTCTGTGTTGAAGTTCAGTCCCCCTACAAATAACTTGGCACTTTTGTCGCCATCCCGAGCTGGGGTGGTGTTATTTCCCCTGCGGTGCTCTTTACCCACCCTCGGGTTACCATAAATTTGCCCCCCGGCCAAATCATTCCCGATAATCACAGATACTTACTCTACAGGAAGCGTGGCTTGTAAACCGACGGTGACCGGTCCTGACACCAAATCGGATTCCAAATGGATAACATGAAGTGGGGCACTAACACAGCCACCGATCCCTTGTAACCGAACACTATCACCAGTTGCGGTACTCTTTGACAATGGCAAAATGCCTTCAAGCATTAAGGATTGATGGGCTCCTGTGTCCCTCAATACCCTAACAGGTCTTGGGTAAGTCAAGTCTCCCTCGAGTGAGACCAACCCCTCATAAATAAATGGTTGGTAACTCTTCTGTTGGCGATTTCTTACGCTTGCCATCGCATTCGGAGTTGTAATAGTCGGACTACGCTCTGGGTTTTCCCTTTTCATGAGGTAACAACTGGACATCAAGTGTCCAGGTTTCTTGCAAAAAGCGCAAGTAGGTCCGGAGGAAAAACTCGTGGTCTGCCTCGGGCCCCCCGGAAAATAAGTTTGTCTTGGGCCCGTCGCCCTCTGATTTCTAACAGTTCGGGTATCAGCGTTGTCCCCATAATCATCTCGAGGCCGCCGCCATGTATTGTCGTTCTCCGCACCTGCTGTTCCACAACTCCCCTGCGGAAATCTAGGCGAGGAGTTAGGTTCGTGGACCCCTATCCGGTGTGTTAAGGCATAATCATCTGCCATGGTGGCTGCGTCCCACAACTTCGGTACTTTCTTTTCCTGCAGGTACACTTTGATGTCCTCGTGGACACACTGTTGAAATTCCTCCACCAGGATCAAGTAACGCAATGCTTCGAAGTCTTTCCCGACTCCTTTGGACTCACACCACCGATCAAACATGTTTTCTTTCACTCTGGCAAACTCCACATGGGTCTCACTCTCCCTCTTCCTGGCATTCCTGAATTTTTGCCGGTAAGCTTCAGGAACCAACTCATAGGCTTTGAGGATGTGCTTCTTCAATACCTCATAATCTGCACATTGGTCCATTGGTAGCGCCGAATAAATCTCTTGAGCTTTACCCACCAGCACACTTTGCACTAGTATTGTCCAGGCCTCCTCCGGCCAGTTTAACTGTCGAGCCACTTTCTCAAAGTGTGGAAAAAATTGAGTGACTTCCTTTTCACTGAAGGGTGGAACCAGCCTCACATGTCTGCCCACATTCCAGGTGTTCTGGCTAGGTGTCGGCCCCGTCAGCAAGGGTAGTACCTCTCCCCGTTCTCTTTTTAACTCCAGCTCCTTGAATTTAATTTCTTGCTGAAGCTCCATGTCACGTTCCTTTAATTCCCTTTCGGCTTTTCTCTCCTCTGCTTCGAGTTCCCTTGCAGCTCTCCTCTCCTCTGCTTTTCTCCCTTCTAACCTTTCCTGGAGTTCTCGTTCCACTCTCCTTTCCTCTGCTTGTTTCTCTTCTCTCCTCTCTTCTGCTTTCCTTTCCTCTTCTGATCTTTCCTTTTCTGCTTTCCTTTCTTCTTCTGCTCTTTCCTTTTCTGCTTTCCTTTCTTCTTCTTTGATCCGTTCCTGGCTCCGTAATTGCAACTCCAGTTTCCGGAGCTCAACGTCTTCTGGTTCTTCGGGTAGCCACACCCAGGCTAACTCGTCCCATGTTCCTAATCCCACCATAGATTGTATCACCGCGGTCTGCAACTCTGCCTTCCTCAAATTAGTTCGGACCTCCAAGTTTAAATGTTTGGCCAATTTCAAGAGGTCCGACTTTAGTAACGCTCGGAACTGTGCCTCACTCGGGGTTACCGCAAAGTTCTGTGCCACAAACGCCATGGTGCCTATCGTTAACACCTGTTAACCTTCACCCAAGACTTTACCACAATTTCCCCAAAATTGACCAATTAATACTTAATTAATAAATTTTAATTAATAAAAATATTATTTTATTATTTTATACAATTTTATATCCCGGAATTCAATTGGACGAGCCCCCAATTCTGTTACGTAGTCCTCCCGGTAACTACCTGGTCTTGGTGACCCCCGGACCATGGGAGGACCCCGCCAGAAAGATATATGATCTAGACGCTTTCGTAATGCAATCAATATGAAAGACACAAACAATTCAGGTCAATAAGCAACCCCACACCAAGGATCTGGATTAATTACTAATATATTCTCAATCCATCAACAACCATCAACAATCCATCACAATATTACTAAGATGGCCATCTCATATATTTCCCCCCTTTCCCCACTCACGACCCCTCAATAGTCACTGTCCCTCACAATGTCTCTGGGCCCTTCCAGACCAAGGTGAAGGTCGACTTCTCCGCACACGGGCGGTTGAACGGACCCCTGGCTGACGTGCTCCCAAACGTGCACGTCGCGTACCGAGAACAGCTGCTGCAGCGCACACCTCCTTGCAAAGCAAAGCGGGCAAAGCAAAGCGCGGCTCGCAAAGCGCGCGAGGCCCAAGGTGCGACCCGTACACGCCCTCGGAGGCGTCGAGGCGAACAGTGCCAGACGCGTGGTTCTTTCCAGGAAGCCACGGCAACCTGACACGTAACAAGCAATCACCCCGCGCAGGTAACTCCTCTCGCCAGACGGGCTTTTCAAACTCAGCGTTCCCAACGCTAATCAATATCGACACCGCTCGCGTCGGAGCTGGGCGAGGAAGAAGAAGATAGCCGCTTCTCTAGGACCTCGTGTCTTTTCCTCTTCCGGTTCACGATCCCGTTTCCGGTCTCCTGTTATCCGGAGCCTCTCTAACCATTTAACCACAACAACCTTTAATAGAATAAACATTAATAAGCAATGACATGAATAGTAATTGACCTAAATCCGGGATCCGTAACAATATATGTATATATATATTGTTGTGGATATGAGAATGTTTTTTTATTTTATTGTTGTTGTAAAACGTTGTTGTAAAAGGTTGTTGTAAAAGGTTGTTGTAAAATATCACCCCTCCTCCCTCCGTTTGTGGTTGTATAAAGGTCAAAAGGGCGTTCCCGTAGTTAGTCCATAAAACATACATGCAGGACACGATATATCTTTTTTTTGACAGTTATACCCTTATTATGTGTATTAGCATAAGGCTGTGTCTTCCATTAATTGAAATACTCCATTGCACCAGTGAAAGAGAATAGATTCCCTTTCCTTCCCATCCCCAAAACCTCCATTTCCATATTACATCCCCTCTCGTCACTGCTGAGCCCTCGATTCCCAATCACCTCCCCTCCAATAACCGCCATTGACCATGTGCTTTGAGTCGGAGAAGAAAGGCGTGTCTCCACCTCGTCAGAGGGGAGGAGGGGCGTGCCCGCCCGTCGTCATCCAGGGCGGAGCCCGAGGGTCGCGCGACCAACCAGGGCCGAGGTGAGCACCCCGATGGGCGTGTCCAAAACGCCGGGGGCGTAATCGCTGGAGGCGCTATAAAAGGCGCAAAACGGAAGTGGTCACGAGGAGTTGGTCAGGGATGCACGAGGAGTTGGTCAGGGATGCACGAGGAGTTGGTCAGGGATGCACGAGGAGTTGGTCAGGGATGCACGAGGAGTTGGTCAGGGATGCACGAGGAGTTGGTCAGGGATGCACGAGGAGTTGGTCAGGGATGCACAAGGAGTTGGTCAGGGATGCACAAGGAGTTGGTGAGAGATGCACTCTGAGTTGGTCTGAGTCGGTTGCCAGTAGAGGGTCTGAGTCGGTTGGTCACAAAGGGTTGGTCTTGGTGAGAGAGGTCTGAGTTGGTCGTCAAGAGAGTGGTGGTAAAGAGTGAGGGACCAAGAAAGAGTTGAGGGTTTAGACGAGTGGGACAAGGCCTGGCAAGGCAAGTGGAGGCGGCAGCAGCAGCGACACCCGGCAGCCGCTTGGGGCCTGGGCGGCGGTTTGGAGCAGGGCCGAAAAGGAACGGCGGCTGCTAAACGCGCCGATCGTGCTGCATGACCCCCCTTTGGACCTCCCTCTCCCTCCAGCCCTCCACATCCTGCGATTCCTGCAATTCCCCGCGTGAGTCAGTGTCTTTTGTTTGTTCTGTCCTGGGATAAGTTAAGCCTGTAGATAAGCTAGTATTTGCACTGTGTCACCTGCGTCTTATGTGTTGTAAATAAACTTAATTGCTCCTTTTTGCTTGTGTGTGTAAATAATAAACCCCATTACTCGTCTGTACGTCTTCTCGTTTTAATTCCTTTTCCTCTTGCATTGCGTCGTTTTTGTCTTTTCCCTCATTGAGCAGCTACGGTGCGATACGGCCAAAGTTCTGGGTGAATCGGGTGAGTTTTGTTAGGTCGCGGTCTTACACCACCGCTCGGTCTATAACATCTGTCCGCGACCTGTAACAATTGGTGTCGGGGAGTGAGATCGATCCGGAGCGCGCTTCACGCGCTCAAAATTATAAAGTACCGAAATTTATTTTGTTTTATAAAGTAAAACCCGAATTTTGAAATCGCGCCATGGCTGTTCAAGGCGACGGGATGCCGGTGGGAGAGATAGAGGGGTTAGAAGTAACCCAGGACCTTGGGGAAATGTATGTGGAGAAAATGGTGGAGGAGAGTAAAGAAGGTGTGGTTGAGGGTGTATCAGGTGCACAAAATGGCGGCCTCGCGCACATGGTTATTGTGGCGCCAAATTTAGCCACGCCCGTGACCGTAGCAGCGCCGCCGATGGATTGGGGCCTTTTTATGATCCAAATGAAGGCCCTTATGGATGCTCAGAGTGAGCAAATAAGGGCTCAGAGTGAGCAATTGGGCGTAATGGGGGGCCAAATGGGGGTAATGAGGGACGAAGCGAGGGGTACTGGGGAGGAGTTAGACAAGAAATTTGGGAAGTTAGACAATAATTTTGAGGGGTTAGACAACGGGATAAAAGAAGTAAAGAATGGGTTAACGGGGGTGGAAAATAGAATGGCTGCCCAGGAGAATCAGTTAGAAGGGGTGAAAAATGGGTTAATGGGGCTAGAAAACAGGATGGAAGGCAAATTGCGGGAGATAGGGGAGCAATCCGCCCGAGAAATTAAACAAATGGGAGAGCAGATAGAGGAGGTAAAAATCGGGGTAGAAACCAAACTGGATGCTCAGAGGGATGAATTGGGACAGATGAGGGTGGCATCTACAAAAGAGATGGGGGAGATGAAGGAGGAGATACGACGGGGTGTGGGTGAGGAGGTCTCGGGGCTACGCGAGGAGGTAAAGCGAGGTGAAAAGCGTATAGAGGAAGAGGTGAGAAATAATACGGCTAAGTTACAAGGGGGAATAGAAGATCTGACGGAGGAGGTGGAACAGCTGACAGAGGGACAAACTAAGTTAGTGGAGCAGGTTCAAAGGAACACTGCAGTACTCGGAGGGTTAAAGGCGACACAAAAAGAAATTAAAAACGAATTAATAGCGACACAGAGGCAATGTCAGATGGTACGGGAGGAACTGACAATGAGGGTGGACGAGGTGACAGAGATAATGGAGACAAAGGATCGGCAGGTGAGGATGCACATAGAGACGGTCACGGTAGCCTTAGAGGACGAACTTGAGGAGACGCACCGAGAAATAAAAGAGGTTAAACAAAAACTAGACGAAGTGGAAGAGGGGGTGAGTGAAATTAAGAAGAGACGGAGGGAAACTAAGAGGGAGATAAAGGAGGAAGTCATGGAATATGTACAAGGTCGGTGCTCAACTCATAATGTGATGCTCACTAACCAAATAAAGAGTTTGCAGGTGGCAAAGGAGGTGCGGAGACGAAGTACGGAGGTGAGTGGCAATGTATATGATGTGAGGAAAGCTTCAGTCGGCTTGGGGATTGGTTTGGATCCGGGCGTTCGTGAAAGGCCGTTGGTGAAGTATGTGACAGGTCAGGTGTGCGAAAAAAGAGGTGTGCGAGAATGTCCGACCATGGGGTGTGTGAGGAAAAAGTGCACGCCGAGGAGTGAGTGTGCCGTCAGGAGTGAGTTGGTCGAAGCGCGTGTGCGAGGGGGCACAGGGAAGCGCGGTGTGGTGAGTGTTACGGAGGAAGTAACGAAAAAGTGTGCGCGAGAGGATGCGCGAGAAAGGTGTGTAACGGACGGGTGCATGAGGAAAGAGTGTGCTGTCGAGAGTAAGGGTGAGTGCGCGGTCAAGAATGGAGGTGAGAGTAGTGAGAGTGAAACGGAGCGTGAGTTGGTTATGACAGGTGAGCGAGGATGTACACCTGGAATGGAAGGATGCACACCTGGAATGGTAGAGCGTGTGTGGGAAGGCACATTTGAGTTGGTAGTGAGGCACGTGGTTGGGTGTGCGAATGAGAGCACACCTGTGATTGTCACAGAGGAAGTGACCGAGGAGGGGGCGCGAAGAGGTGTGTTGGTGAGGTGTGCGACCAACGAATGTGTGCCAAAGTGTTCGGTGGTCAGGTGTGTGACCAAGGCTGGGAGTGGAATGGGTGTACCTGGGTGTGTAAGGAAAGGTACGAGGAGCATGGGCACGGTTGGATGTGTGAGCAAGGAACGGGCTGCGGGGTGTAAGCATCCAGGTGAAGCATCGACGGTAACCAGGTTAAAGGTTAGAACGACTTATAGCCGACTCGGGCCCTCGGTGCGTGCCGGGCTTCGCGTACCGCGAGAACCAGCGGGGATCCGAGCCACGGCGGGTTCGAAAGGACCGCCGTGCGCGATCCACGCTGGGCCTCGTGTGGAACGGCCGCGTCCGGGCTCCACTAGGCGGAGCGGGCAGCCCGATAGGAAGGGTCGTCATGGCGACCACTTGCTATTGAGACGTGCCGGCAGGTCGAGATCGGGACATTGGATGGCTCCACGCCGAGGTGGTGCGTGGGATCTCGGCCCGGGTAAGCCCCGCCCCTGCCCCGAATGCGGGACGCATCCAGCCGCCGGCACAAAAGAATCCGCGTTCATTGCTCGGCTGTACGAAGCCGGGCTGCAGACGTGAATTGGCGCACCGAGAGGATGTAATAAGTAGACGGGTGATGGTGATAGTGATAGTGAATTGATACGAAATTTCGAAAGATGGGTAGAATTGGCAGTAAATGGAAAATTTTTGAATTGGTTGGAATCTGGACGAACAAAATTGATAGTGAGAGACCCCCGATGTGGTGGGATGGCAAATCCACCATCCCTCACAGACGTGGGGCAAATGCGCAATAGTTTATGGGGTGGCTATGACAACCGAGCCAGGGAGGGTTAGGATATTGATAAGGATCTAGCGAAGATGACATTAGGTGACGTTAAGTTTAGTTAGTGACTGATACCTGTAGTGGGGACGCAGGTAGATTAGTATGGATGATAATGACGAGGGAGCGCAATAGTTTAAAGGGATGACTGGGAAGCGCAAGTTTCAGAGGGGATGTAGTTAGATGAGATGATGCCGTATGTGTGAGAATTGAACAGGTGTGATTGCACAGGTGTGCAACTGAACAGGTGAATGGAGCAGTGTATGAGGAAGTAGTGGTGATTGCGTGTTGTGTTGACCAAATGGTCCAGGAAGAGGAGGAGGGTGCAGGTGGCACCAGGTAGGATTGCACAGGTGTGCAACGACAGATGAATGAAAGACAGGTGTATGGAATAAATGGTATGGAGTATTGGAATGGATGGTCGTGGAGTGAGTATGGTGGAAATTGTGGAGTGGAGTGGATGGGGCGAAGGTGTGAATGGGGGAAGAGTGGACCCCCATCACGGATACCCGGGGCGGGTAGTGTAAGTGTTAGGTAGAGGGTATAGGTAAATTGTGGTTGGATATTGGCATCTGTGGTGCGAGGTGAAAGAATGGTATTTGGATGGGTGCATTAGTGTCGTGGAAATGGCTGGGCGTGTAGCCTGTTAGTGTGGGTAGTTGGTTGGGCGCTCCACCACTGTGAGGATGTCGGCCAGGTGAGGCCGCAGGTGGGCTCTGGGAGCCGGTAGTAGTTGTTGTGGATGGGGCCCGAGGATCCGGAGGATGGACCCGGGTAGCCCAGTGCCAGAGGGCACCGAGTGGGGTGACAGAGCCAGGAGGGGCTTGCCCCAGTTAGATAGGTTAGGGTGAGGAGCTAGGTAAGCTCGGGTGGCAACTACAGTGGTGGAGGTGTGCAGGTGGGTAGACCTGCTGGGAGAGTTACACGTCGCAGCCCAGAAATTGTGCGAGGGCACCGGGAGATGAATCGGGGGAGTGAGACCCCAAATTGAGAAGCACCACAGTTTGGGCAATGGGAATTGGTTATTAGAACCCATAGTGTAAGTTGGCCAATGGATTGGCAGGGAAAGACCGCGGGTAGTGTAAAGTGTGTTAAAGTCATTTAGAAAATAGTTAGGATGAAGGATTTCCTCGCACCATCTGCATCCACTCACCTGAGGTGACAGGTACTCCACACCATGCCATGTTTTGATTATTTTTTATGATGCAAATGTTTGGATTGTGAGACGCATCATGACGTGGGTGTGACATTGTGCGTAATTCCATCTCTCCCTCCTTATGAGGATTGATGATGAATTGGTGATGGCAAATTTTGAAGTAGAGGGATTGTAGAGACGAATTTGGTATAGGGGAAATATGGGGAAGACGTGACAGTAGTGACGAATTTGTAAATGTGTAGATTTTTGTACATATGGGGTAAGGGCAAGGGTAGGGTAGGTGACAGGGGGGTGACGTACGGTAGGGACGAGCTTTCTCACTTCGCCCTCCGTACGCATTTCGCCTTGCATTGCCTTATTGATGTGTACCCTTGTGACCTTACCCCTCGCTCAATTGTCTTTCCCCTTTTGTCTTCCACATGACCTGTGCGCCGTTGGGCGCCGAGGGGAGCGTGCGTGGGTCGGCCATTGTGCGCCCGAAATTCCCAGAACCAGCTGTCTGCATCGATGCACCACATTATGGACCACATGCCTGTGGCCGAGCACCACTTATGGACCCCATGGGTTGGGGCATGGCCCCTCTGCTGGAACCGGCCATGAGGGCCCGAAATCTTGCTGGCGGACCTTGGCCACAGGGCACCGGTGCCCCACAGGTGAACCACACATAGTCGGCCCTGTGGGCCATAAATAAAGCAAATAAAAAAAGGACACATTGGGCACACTTTATTGAAAATAGGCCGCCAGTAAGCAAAGCAAAATGAAAATGACAACATCTGGAAGACAAATAATAATCACCAGCAGAGGGAGCCGAAGAGCAAGAGACCACCTGCAGGGTTAGGGGTTGTTGAATTTATTTTTATTCATTGAACAATGGTGACTGCACCGATTGGTGCTTGGGCTTGTATTGGTGCGTTTTTGGGTGTGTTCATGGTGCGTCGATGCAGAGCAGACTGTCTCCCCCCAGAAAGAACAATTACAGGTCCTGGGTTAGTTTTGTAAATAAAAATAGCGTCAATTGTAAATAATGCTTCCCACCGTCAGTGTGTAGTTTGAAGACCATTCCGCAATTCGGTTAACTGTGGGCGTAAGTCTGTTAGGCAGGGTGCAATGGAGCAGCGGGACACATTTATTATGTTTTAAAACTGTCGCACTCAGGGTCAGGTTAAAAGTAGAGGGAACTACACCTACGTGCCACACTAAGGTAAAAGTTATAGGCCCAGGACGTGCCTAAGGGGAGGAGGGTGCAGTGTTGTGGATATGAGAATGTTTTTTTATTTTATTGTTGTTGTAAAACGTTGTTGTAAAAGGTTGTTGTAAAAGGTTGTTGTAAAATATCACCCCTCCTCCCTCCGTTTGTGGTTGTATAAAGGTCAAAAGGGCGTTCCCGTAGTTAGTCCATAAAACATACATGCAGGACACGATATATCTTTTTTTTGACAGTTATACCCTTATTATGTGTATTAGCGTAAGGCTGTGTCTTCCATTAATTGAAATACTCCATTGCACCAGTGAAAGAGAATAGATTCCCTTTCCTTCCCATCCCCAAAACCTCCATTTCCATATTACATCCCCTCTCGTCACTGCTGAGCCCTCGATTCCCAATCACCTCCCCTCCAATAACCGCCATTGACCATGTGCTTTGAGTCGGAGAAGAAAGGCGTGTCTCCACCTCGTCAGAGGGGAGGAGGGGCGTGCCCGCCCGTCGTCATCCAGGGCGGAGCCCGAGGGTCGCGCGACCAACCAGGGCCGAGGTGAGCACCCCGATGGGCGTGTCCAAAACGCCGGGGGCGTAATCGCTGGAGGCGCTATAAAAGGCGCAAAACGGAAGTGGTCACGAGGAGTTGGTCAGGGATGCACGAGGAGTTGGTCAGGGATGCACGAGGAGTTGGTCAGGGATGCACGAGGAGTTGGTCAGGGATGCATGAGGAGTTGGTCAGGGATGCACGAGGAGTTGGTCAGGGATGCACAAGGAGTTGGTCAGGGATGCACAAGGAGTTGGTGAGAGATGCACTCTGAGTTGGTCTGAGTCGGTTGCCAGTAGAGGGTCTGAGTCGGTTGGTCACAAAGGGTTGGTCTTGGTGAGAGAGGTCTGAGTTGGTCGTCAAGAGAGTGGTGGTAAAGAGTGAGGGACCAAGAAAGAGTTGAGGGTTTAGACGAGTGGGACAAGGCCTGGCAAGGCAAGTGGAGGCGGCAGCAGCAGCGACACCCGGCAGCCGCTTGGGGCCTGGGCGGCGGTTTGGAGCAGGGCCGAAAAGGAACGGCGGCTGCTAAACGCGCCGATCGTGCTGCATGACCCCCCTTTGGACCTCCCTCTCCCTCCAGCCCTCCACATCCTGCGATTCCTGCAATTCCCCGCGTGAGTCAGTGTCTTTTGTTTGTTCTGTCCTGGGATAAGTTAAGCCTGTAGATAAGCTAGTATTTGCACTGTGTCACCTGCGTCTTATGTGTTGTAAATAAACTTAATTGCTCCTTTTTGCTTGTGTGTGTAAATAATAAACCCCATTACTCGTCTGTACGTCTTCTCGTTTTAATTCCTTTTCCTCTTGCATTGCGTCGTTTTTGTCTTTTCCCTCATTGAGCAGCTACGGTGCGATACGGCCAAAGTTCTGGGTGAATCGGGTGAGTTTTGTTAGGTCGCGGTCTTACACCACCGCTCGGTCTATAACATCTGTCCGCGACCTGTAACATTATATATATATATATATATATACTGTATATATATATATATATATATATATATATATATATATATATATATATATATATATATATATATATATATATATATTGTTACAGACGCGGTTTTGGATGTTAGTTTACCGAGCGGTTTGGTATGACCGCGTCTGCACAGTTTACCCGATTATACTCGAACGTTGGTCGAGTCGCGCTACGCTAGATCAATGAAGGAAAGGACACAACGGCTGGGTTAGATGACACGACACCAGGGGTACAGTTCTCAAGACCTCCGGAGGAGGTTATAATATTTGTATGCGGAACGTTTAGATTACAAGGACAAGAGGGACAGCATAGGAAGGTGGGCACTTAATCACGGTCTTATAGTAGCCCCGACAGACCACAGATAAACAGGACAAGACTGACTCACACAGGGATTGATGGCAAGGAAGGGCAGGTAGTCGATGGACAGCACAAGGTGCACCTTGGCTCAGGGACAGGATAGCGCGGTCCAAAAGATGCAGGGAGGTCTCTCAGCGCTCGGAGGTGGCGACTTCTCTCTCCAAGCTGGGGGCGCATCTCTGACGTCACCTCCCGTAAGTGGCTGCGTATATCCAGCGGGGAGTGACACGCCCTCGGCTCGTTAGCTCCGCCCCAGATGGAATCGGCCCGCCGCTTCTCATTGGGTGCGGGGGGGTTACCGGGCTCTGCCCTTGACGAGGAGCTGACAGTCAGCCCCTTCGTGGTAACCCCGTCGGAGCACATGGGCAATGGCGGCTAACCAAGCCGGAGTGAGGACGCACACTCCCCGCGCGCTGTTGTTGTAGTTGTTGTTGTTGTTGTAGTTTCATGAGGAAGATGGGAGGAGGTATGGGGAGGTCCTAAACTCACTACTGGTGCCATACAATCACATTCTGGTGCAACGAAGAGTCAGAATTAATGGAAACGAGTCCTTAACTGACATAGACTAAGAATAACTAGCAAGATGTCCTATAGTTGTCTACGTGAGATGCGGTGAACCTGGGCACGACATTTAATGGGGGAAAAAGGGGAAGGTCGGTTCTACAGAGTGTTGTTTACAGACAATGGGACTAGGGAATGGGGGATTGGGGATAGTTGGGGAGTATTGGGGAAATAGGGGAATGTTTACAAGCGGATATGGAGGCCAAATCCCATATCTGCAACAATATATTGTTGCAGTTTTGAGTTTGTACAATAAAGGTTAATTTCCCCCTCATAGTTTAGTCACACTACAACATGTAGCGTCGCGATAGTTCAGTTATTTCTTAGTATGTGTAAGCATAGTCCTTTTCCTGTGTTAGTTTTGCGTTGAGTAGAATAATGAGAGTTAGGTCCTTTATTGCCTTATGCCACCTTTATTGCCTTATGCCGCCTTACGCCGCCTTTGGCTTTTTGGTGCAAATTAACACGAGGCAGGCCTGGCAAATCGAGGCAAGACCGAAGGAGGGTGGAGGAGAAGCTGACGGTAAGCGCGAGCCACCAATCTCGAAGGGAGTGGCTGTGGCACTGCGTCACAGGGCGTGGTTGGAACATTCGAGAGGACGAAAGGGGTTGGCCATATAACCCGTTGCGCGAAGCCCCCACCGCAGTTCTGTGGAGGGATGCGCTTGAACAAGTTCGAAGTTCTGTGAGAGTTGAAAGTTCTGCGGAGGTAGGCGCTTGAACAAGTTCGAAGTTCTGTGAGTGTTGAGCAAATTGCGAGTTCTGTGGAGGGAGGCGCTTGAACAAGTTCGAAGTTCTGTGAGAGTTGAAAGTTCTGTGGAGGGAGGCGCTTGCACAAGTTCGAAGTTCTGTGAGAGTTGAAAGTTCTGCGGGGGGGGGGGGGGGGGGTGGGGGGGGCTTGATCAAGTTCTAAGTTCCGTGAGTGCTGAGCAAGTTGCGAGTTCTGAGAGAAGACACGCATGAACCAAGCTATAAGCGCTCTTACCAATTAAACGCTCGGCAGAGCCTCTATTGGGTTACGCGAGTGATAGCGCGCTGGTAACTAAACGACCTGTGGAAAACCGACAAGAGACGCATACTTTTCCCTCCTGTCTGCTGTGTCCTTTGTTCGAGAGACGCACTACAAGGATCCCTTCCACCGTCTGCTTGCCTTCATCGCGGGACGTGCTGTGGCCGGGGAGAGCCACGCCGGGCGGGGCCATTCCTGGACGACCAAGGCAGCGCGTGAACATCATCCTACCTTCATTTCCCCCTTGTGAGTGTGATCAGGCCCGTGTCTGGTGTTAACATAAGACTGATTAAGACTGCTCTGTGTCTCTGTGCTTCTACCGATCATTGTACATCTATCTATAATTCCAGTAATCTCTGTCTGTCTGTCTGTCTGTACGTTTGTTTGTCTGTGACCGCTGTTTCTCGACAACCACGGGTCCGATATACTTTTAACTTGCCAGGTATATTGCTGGGGACCCGAGGATGTGCCTTTTCAAGGTTTCATATTAATCGGACAATTACTTACCGAGCTATGTCCAAAAAACGATTCAACCAATCAGAGAGCAGCGAACGATCGCGTGTGCCGAACGTGGCGGGCACACTCTGCCTCGGATGGCACATTTGAGAGCGTATTCATTTATTTCACGTTTGCAAACTATGTTGGCGTTAAACTATGTTTTACAACTAATAAAAACGAATTTGCGATTCATTCGCTTTCCTGCGCGTTTGTGCACGCGATGGCGATTTCTTTACCAAACTCCGGAAGCCGTTCGCTTTGGACCAAACCATTGCATGTAAATAGAGGGGGGGGATTGTCACCACTCGCAAGCCGTTCGCTTTGGACCAAACCATTTCATGTAAATAGAGGGGGGGGATATAATTTTAGATATAGATATAGTACGGGCATGCCCTAGTAATAATAACTCAACCTGTGTTCTTCCTTTATTCGACCGTCTCGTCTTTTCCATCATTGACTAAGCGTGGTTCGAATAGAACTGCTCTAATCGGGTTCCAATACCAGAAAACTGCACGGACCACGTGGTACGCAATCCGCTCGGTGCACTCAAATTACACGTGGCTCGTGCGAGGCTTGATTCCCTGCTTCCGCGGCGGCGCAGGTATTTAGGTACGTGCGAGAACTGTCCCAAAACCCTACCTTGCGTTTGCCTGGGAGGGGCGATTCAAGTCTCTCAGTTGCGCTGACCCAGAAAGAACAAGGGGCTTAATCTCCCCTTGGTAAGGGCAGGAAGGGTGGTGAAAACCATAACTATATATATATATATATATATATATATATATATATATATATATATATATATATATATATGTATATATATGTATATATATATATATATACATATATATATATATATATATATATATATATATATATATATATACACATATACACGACCGGTCAAATGTTTTATAACACCTCACTTTTTCCAGTTTTTATTGAAATTTACACAGTTTAATGTCCAGTGAATAACCTGAAATGGTACAAAGGTAAGCAGTAAACTGCTCGAGGTTAAAAAATAAGTTTAGGTGAGCAAAAACGGGAAAATAATGTAAATTGCAGTTTTATTGTAAAAAAAAAAAAAAAAGGCCTTCTTCAGGGAACAAGTAATGGGTTAATAACTTACAGCTGTTCTGCAGCAATGTAAGTAAATTAAGCCTTGAAAGTTGATGCAAACAATTCCTGCAGGTGTCCCAACCTCTGCTGATTACTTGATTACAAACCCCCTGTCTGTATAAAAGCAGTATGGGAACAGACTGTTATTACACCCTCTGAAGCATTGTTTGGACAATATTGCACTGCAGGAAGTAGTATATTGGAAACTGGAGGAAACTGTGACAGGAAGAGGTCTGGCAGACCCAAAGGCACAACAGATTCAGAAGACAAGTTTCTGAGAGTCAACAGCTTGCGTGATAGGCGGCTCACAGGACAACAGCTTCAAGCACAGCTTAACACTGGTCGAAGTAAACAAGTCTCAGTTTCAACTGTGAAGAAAAGACTTCGAGCTGCAGGTTTGACAGGTCGAGTGGCAGTAAGAAAGCCATTGCTAAGATGGCAAAATAAGAAAAAGAGGCTTGCCTGGGCCATGAAGCACTGCCAGTGGACTAATGAAGACTGGAAGAAGGTCTTATGGACCGATGAATCAAAATTTGAAATCTTTGGTTCATCACGCAGGGTTTTTCTATGCCGTTGAGTAGGCGAAAGGATGGTTCCTCAGTGTGTGACACCAACTGTCAAACATGGAGGAGGAAGCGTGATGGTCTGGGGCTCTTTTGCTGGATCCAGAGTCAGCGACTTGCACAGAGTGATTGGCACCCTGGACCAAAAGGACTACCACAACATTCTGCAGCGCCATGCAATACCCTCTGGTATACGCCTAGTTGGTCAGGGGTTCATCCTACAGCAAGATAATGACCCTAAACACACCTCCAGGCTATGTCAAAACTACCTTCGAGGAAAAGAACAAGACGGTGGGCTTCAAATCATGGAATGGCCAACACAGTCTCCAGACTAAAACCCCATCGAGCTGGTTTGGGATGAACTGGACAGAAGGGTGAAAGCAAAGCAACCTACAAGTGCAACACATTTGTGGGAACTTCTGCAACAGTGTTAGGAAGAACTTCCCGAACAATATTTGATTTCCATTGTAGAAAGAATGTCACGAGTGTGTTCGGCGGTTATATCTGCAAAAGGTGGCTACTTTGCCGAGTCAAAAATTTGAATTAAATTTTGTTAAACAAAATGATTCTATGATTTATTTTTTATCTCCAATTGTTTATTTGTTCTGTGCTTAATTTCAGAGTACATTGAGACATTAAACTGCATAAATTTCAATAAAAACTGAAAAAATTGAGGTGTTCTAAAACTTTTGATCAGTTATTTATATTTATATATATATATATATATATATATATATATATATATATATATACATATACATATATATATATATATATATATATATACATATACATATATATATATATATATATATATACATATACATATATATATATATATATATATATACATATACATATATATATATATATATATATATATATATATATATATATATATATATATATATATATATATATATATATATATATATATATATATATATACACAGGGTGAGTCAAAAGTAGCGCCCGATTTCTGTTTTTTCGGCTTTCTGTTCTGTTTCCGTTCTGGCAAATTTTCCCCCGAATAAATGGTTAGATAAACATGTCATTCATTTATTTCTATCTTATTGTACACTAATACAAATGGCAAACAAACAATCAACTGACAGAAATATATATATATATATATATCCTGTATATACACCTGTATATACAGGGTGATTGAAAAGTAACATTGTATATGTTATATATAACAGTAACATATAACATTGAAAAGTAATATACATACATACTATATATGTAGGCACTGTATTTACTTCATCACTTTTGACAAAATTAGATTAGTCTGTCTGCATGACTTTACACAAGTAGGTAAAGATGAGATAAAAGTTGCATTAAAATTCTTCGCACTTTTTATATTCAGGTGAAAAGGTATTGCATGCTGGAGGTGAAAATGCAGATATATAAAGACATCACACACGCTCTATGCCCAGAAGGGTGTAAACTGTGACAAAGATGGAATTGTAGAACAAGAACAGCCGACTGCACATACGGATCAGAACAGGTGTGAGCTTTGTTTTTGTTTCTTTGCATTTGAACGATAAAACACAGACAAAATTCCTGTACTAAATTATGCAGGACTTCACGTGACAACACTCAAGGAAAGGAGCTTGCAGGGGTTAACATCACAGGATCCATATTGCCAAATCGATCAAACTCTGCACCTTTTCAATCTTCCTGCTTTGAGCCAGATATCAATTTGCTGTTTGGATCGTTCCATGTCGAAGACCTTTTCTTCCGAGTAGATCTCATCTCAGAGGTGGAAGGGAAATGGGGGTAGGTGGGGGGGAGGGGCAGCTAAATTGCGATTTCACAACCAAAATAGGAAATTTATTGGAGTGGAGGAAAGAATTGGAGGAAACCCTGCCTGAAACAGCCAAAAATTTTGGTCAGCAGGCCTACTTAGTCGAACTTCTGACACACACGGAATATTTATTTTTCTAATGCAAATCACATTGATTGATCAATTTATTATTACATTTCAAGCATTGAACAAATTATTGTGTCTGCTGGCTGATGACAAACACTATCTTCTTTAAATATGTGCCAAATGCCTCTGTCGGAATCTGATTAAAGGAAAACGCGAAAAGCAAATGTTCGAGCCTCATAACAAATTTGGTGGTAGACTGGTTAAAGTGCGCGACCCGAGTGTGGGAGGTCAGAGGTTCGAACCCCAGCTGGGTACAGCAAAGACTTGAAATGGTATGTGCTACTTCCTTTAGATTAAAAAGAACAGAAGGACAAACTACCATATATTGGAAACCATAGTGCAGGCTTGATGGGCTAAACCGGCCTCCTCCTGTGTTGAACTTCCTTGTAAGGCAACTCATATTATTATAAACTATCAGTTTACAGAGCTTTTGCCTGGAATCCTGGCCCTATTTATTATTTATCAAATAGGCCAACACTATTTTGCCTACCAACAAAAGGTGAACAATCACCTCATTTTCCATTCCTGGCTCAGAACATTCTGTGATAATGTTTTGCATAAACTGCATCTTGGGATAGGTAAGTGGCTCCAGGACTCAAAAGCACAAAAACAACAGTAGACAGAGGTGGGAGGAGTGGGGGAGGGGTGATTAAGGACAATATAGGAAACTCTCAAAGGAAAAACTGGAAATTTAGGAGGGCTTGAAGTGGGGGTAGGTTGGATTGACTGGGGGTAAAAAATATCATGGTTTTGGATAGGGGATGATCTGAGATGGTGGTGAACAGCTGTCTTGAAGACCTTGAGAGAAGTATGGGATCGAAGAGAATGTGGAAGTTCCTCAACTGTGTTTGCAACAAAATATTGTGTCCCAAACCCGTCCCTCTCTTTAAGCACAGTACACAGTCGTACCCAGCTGCTCCTGGACTCTGTGTCCTTCTCTCCTGACAAGGTGGAGAAGTTTCGGTCAATCCTCGACTCCGATTCTGCAACTGGACCAGACGGCATCAGCCCACGGGTCCTAAAATCCTGCTCTGCCGCTCTCAAACCCTCTCTCTGTTCTCTTCACCCTCTCTTTTGCTCAGGGTCATCTGTCATCAGCTTGGAAATCAGCCAACATTACCACTTTACACAAAAAAGTGAAAAAACAGATACTTGCAACTACAGACCAATCAGCCTGCTCCCAATTATCAGCAATGTCATGGAATCCATTCATTGCTTCAGATATCAAATCCTTTCTGTTCTCCAATGGCTTGATCTCTGATCATCAATTTGGTTTCAGACCAGGTCATTCTACTCTGGACATGCTGCTTCTGCTGTCTCAACAATGGATGGAGGTCCTCAATGCCAAACAGGAAATCAGAGCTGTCTCCCTCAACATATCACATACATGCCTTCAATACGGTCTGGCACCCCGCTCTGCTCACCAAACTCTCATCCTATGGTATCCATGGAAATCTCCATGCATGGCTTGCGGACTTCCTCTCTGGTCATAGTCAACGTGTGGCCCTGGATGGATTTCTTGCATCGCCCCTTCCTGTTCAGGCTGGAGTTCCCCAAGGCAGTGTTCTGGGCCCTGTGCTTTTTCTGGTCTTCACCAAAGATCTCTCCAACTCTCTGGAAAGTCCTCTCTATCTCTTTGCTGATGACTCCACTCTCTGCCGCTCCATTCCTCATCCCTCAGATCGGCAGTCTGCAGGCTCCTCACTCACTGCAGACCTGGACAAAATCACAGACTGGTCAAACAAGTGGAACATGTCTTTCAATCCCGACAAATCTCACACTCTTACTATGTCTCTCCGAAAAGACAGAATGGACAACCTTCCCATCTACTTTCTGAACAATCCTTTCCAAGAGGTTCTGTCATTCAAGCTTTTGGGTCTCACTATCTGCTATGATCTTTCCTGGGAAAACCACATTTCCAAGCTGGCCGACAAAGCCAGTCACCGACTTGGCATCCTCCATCGTGCGAAGTCCTTCCTTGGCACACTTGAGCTCCTCAGCACATACAAGGCTTTCATCCGCAGCTCAATGGAATACTGCTCTCCCCTCTCGGCTGGTGCTCCTTCAATCTAAATTGCTCTTCCTGCAATCTGACATTTTCTAAACTGGTATATCATGTAGATGGAATAAATTGGGACCAGACTACAGCTCCCTTCTCCCATAGCTTGACTCAAGGACTTTTGCATTCTCTCCACTCTGTGCTGGCACCCCTGCCTCACACCTAGATCGGCTTCACGCTGTTGAAACCAAAGCTTTCTGAATCATTGGAATCTCCTGCGATGAAGCTGATTCTGAGGGCCTTTCACTCACTCACCGCAGGCAGGTTGGTGGTCTTTGTCTTCTACCGACTCCTCTCCGGCCTAGCTCCCCCAGCTCTCTCTATGCTCTTTCCCCCATATATTCCTGCAGGTCACACAAGATCTTCCAGCAACCCTCTTCTGGTGAAAGTGCCAAAATCAAGACACTCTGCTCATTTTCACTCTTTCATTCTTCTTTTCTCCCGCCTCTGGAACAAACTTCCTCAATCTCTTCAATCCCACTCCTCCCTCCAGGTCTTTAAAACAGCTGTTCACCACCATCTCTTATCTTCCCCCATCCAAAACCTTGATCTTTTCTACCCCCGTTAATTCACCTCAGATCCACTTTTTTTAAATCCAGACTTCTTTCCTGGAAGTCCTAGCAGTGTCCATATGTTTTATACCTCTCCCCCTCCCCACCCCCTTTCCCATGCCTACTCGTCCCAAGCCCCCTCCCTCCCACAGATCTCCCTGCTCTCAAATGTTGTACTTGTGTGCTTCCCCTCCCCATCTCGTCTCCCGCTCCCTTTATTATATGTTTTATGTGTCCGTTTTTTTTTTTTGTGATTAATGTTAGCTCTTACACGAGCCTCAATCGTCTATACAAAAAAAAGGGGGTTGATGGTGGACTGTTATTATTTAGCATTCTCACCATGCCATCCTTTTTTATTGTACGCAAATGAAAGCTTTCTGCTTCATCCCACTGATATCCTCTGTGGAGTGATCCACAACACTGAGCAATGATTTGGCATCCTCTATGAGGCAAGCATCCTCCAGGAGCTGCGATACTCACCTGCAAGAGCGTTAGAAAACCTTGCCCGACACAGTCTTGAGAAAACCAGGACATGGAAAGGGTCTTTTAAACTCTTAAACTTCAGAGCACGATCTCTATTTCCTATGAGCCGCCATTTTGTCTAAATCTTGATATTCCCTAGAGAGCACGAGCAGCAAGTTTGATTGCTCGAGATGATGGAAAATGGCGTAATATTTTGTCCAAGTACAATACTGCTAAATGGAAGGTTTTTGGAAGTGACAAGAAGGCGATTTATATTCCAGTGTTTTACTATGGCCTATTATATAGTGTATATTACTTCATGATGGAAGAGCAAATGCAATGCTGAAAAAGCAGTGAGACTGATCTTTTTATTGACCAATCTAAGATTTAATAAATGAGATTTAATAAATTTATTGCAGTAAGTTAATCTGACAAGCTTTATCAAAGGTGATTTTTCTTCCTCCTGGAAAATGCACCTGTGTCGTCAGTGTGGTTAAGATTCTGAAAGTGAAAATACTAAGCCGGTGGCAATATGATTCACAAACATTTCCTTCATTTCAATCAATTTAATTCACAAACCCTGAACCACAAGGACTATTAATTATTTTTTATCCACCGAAAAGCTTCCCGTGTACTTCAAGTACTTCGTGTCCCAAGTTAATTTCAAAGCTTTCAACTCATTCCATCCAATGGTTCAGAAATGCTATAAATAAAGGAAATCACACACATATAGACAAACACCCAGAGAGATAGACACAAACAGAGACGCAAACACTTTTCAAATTATCATGGATTACGATGGCAATGGGAAAAATGGCCACCCTTTCAAATGTGTACAAAATTATACACTTTAAAACTATTATAGAGTGAAGTCATAAGCCTTTAAAAGCGATACCTTTTATTCTCGAAAGTTTTTATACTTAACAAGAATGAAAAAGACGCCAGAATACATCCCTAAATTACCAGATTGAGAGATCACAAAATTGTTCATCCCCCAAATTGTTGATAAGTATCATCCAGCCGAGCACAATAAAGATTCTAATTTACTATCAAAGAAGCCGATGTGAGATTATTAATCTGTATAATGAATGCTGAAGTCTTCTTTTCCGAACATGACTTTCCAAAGCAGACATAAGAGGGATTAGAAATGACAAGGAGTGGTAACATAGGAATAACACCACAACACAACACCATAATCCTTCTACAGATTGCCATTACGACATATTTTGACATTTTTCTGTGTCAATCCCACAACAAATAAAATACACAATTACACCAACCCACACTACAACTGTACAGTACAACTAACTCTAATACAGACATCTTCATACAATTGTTACTATTGCCACCCATGTCAAAATGTCGTGATGGCGAACAATCCGTAGAAGGATTGTGGTGTCCTTCCTACCTCGTTTCGTTGTTTTTGGGGAATTCCGTCCATACATATTTCTCCTTTTTTTTTTTTTCCAAATGTTTTTTTTTGTCTGACTTATAAGTAGGTAGGATGATTGTGCATTTCACCTTCATCTCATGTTTCTGAAAGCTCCTCCAGCAGCCTAAGTAAATGCCCTTATATTAATCTGACTTGCAGGACACAAATGCCCTTTTTTATATGGCAGCACCTTAATGGGTTCAGTGCTGACCTCGTGATAACAACTGGAATCCCAAAGGTTGCGAGTTTAAATCCAGCTGAAGGCAGCAGTACTAAGGATTTGTATTATACAATTGTGTAAAACAGGAGAATTACCATGTCACTGTCACACTTAAAAAAACAAGAAGAAAAAGACATAAAATGTCATAACCCTCGTGGTTTTAGTAATTTTGCTGTATGGAGTTAAATGCCGTCAGTCGGCCGTCTTTGCTCAGATTACAAAACAAAATCTTCTGCATATGTATGTTCTCATGTATTGTCTTTGTGTCAAGTTTGAACAAAATCGGTCCATACATGTCGAGAAATGTGTGGTGACACGTTTAAGTAACAAAATAGCCGCCAGTCGGCCATGTTGGAGCAGATCTTAAAAAACAAATAAAGCGCATATGTATCCCATCATTCTTTTTTTGTGTGCCAAGTTTGAACAAAATCGGTAAATGCATGTCCGAGAAATGGTTGAGGACGTGGTCAATATCAGCTTGTTTGTTTTTCAACAAAAATGGCCATCAGTCTACCAGTCGGCCATCTTTTATCAAATTACAAAATAAAGTGAGGTGCACGTGTCTGCCATAATGTACTGTGCTGGTGCCAAGTTTGAACAAAATCGGACCATGCATGTTCAATAAAAGGTTGGGGGGGGGGGACATGTTTAAGTAACAAAATGACCGCCAGTCGGCCATCTTGGATCTGACCTGGAAAAAAAATGAAATGCATATGTAAGCAATCATTCATTATCTGTGTGCCAATTTCGAAAACATCGGTCAATGCATGTCCAGGAAATGGTTGAGGACGTGTTCAAAATCGGTTTTTTTAAACAACTAAATACACTAGCCGTCAGTAGGCCATCTTTGATCGCATCGTGAAACAAGATTATGTGCATATGTATACCATCATGGACAAAATTGGTCAATATATCTCCGAGATATGGTTGCGGACGCACGGACGCACTGACGAGACCCAATCCATAAGCCCCCGTTTCGAACCAAGTCCAACGGGGGCTAAAAAAAAAAACCTCGGTGAGGGCATTCTGCCTGTCCCACTTGATCTGGTGTACATGTCTTATGGGTCCACTAACTGTCGTCTAGCCAGAATACCCTCAGAATGACTTGTTATAATCACCGAAATGCTACCCATATTAACCAACGCTGATCAAACTCATCATAATGCAATAGACATAATGCAAACATAAATGTTTGTGTCCTTCCCCCTCTCTCCCCATCTTGTCTACTGCTCCTCTTATTTTGTGTTTTATGTGTCGGTTTGACTTTTTGTGTGATTAATGTTAGCTCTTTCACGAGCCTCGATCTTGTATTCAAAAAAAAAAATACAATAAAATACAATAATTTTATATACAATACAATAATAAAATACAATAATATACAATATAAATAATAATATACAATAATAATATACAATACAATTGTATAATACAATATACTATTATTGTATTATACAATTGTATAATATACATTATATACAATTATATATTGTATAATATACAATACAATAATATATAATATACAATACAATAATATACAATAATATACAATAATATACAATAAAATACAAATATATACAATATACAATACAATAAAATACAATACAATAATAAAATAATAATAAAATACAATAAAATACTTAATAATAAGAGACAAAAATACTTGGAAAATAAGGTTAAAGTGTATGGTACGTAAAGTACAGAGAATTACAAAGTGAACATTTTCAAATGTGTGGCCTTTCTTCTGCAGCTAGTTTTGTATGTGAGTGACTGTATATCAACATACACTGTGCATGAGGCTGCAAACTCATTGTGGGTTATGCTTGGTATTTGTCGTAGATACACCGTAAACTCATGTACCAATCACCTCTTGCCAGGATTCCACCTCGGCTGCCGAGGCACTTTCACGCCGATGATGCGTGGAGAGACCAGGTAGACGACCAGGTACACTATCAAGATCGATCAAACTTGTACTCCTAGACAGAAATGGAGATAAGAGGGGAAACACCGGAGAGGGGTGAAGGACGGTAGTTAGTTGGCGAATGGGTTTTGTGGAGCTAAGAGGATCACAAAAAAAAAACAGAAGGCCAGAGAAAGTCAAAACAGATCTAAACAAAATACCCAGGATTAAAATACAAAAGCAAAAACCCAAAAAAAAAAAAACAAGAAGCACAAGAAAATCAAAATGGATGGCTCATGCAGAAAATAAAGAATAAGGATACGTTGGGAGAATTTGCATGCAACATTACCATGAGCCTACCACCCAAAATAGTAAATAGAAAGAAGTTAGAAAAGTGAGGACATGAGAAAATAAATAAACAAATAAATGTATATAATTTATATATACATTTATATAAATGTATATAAATGCATATAATTAGCATAATCAGTAGATTAACCACTCAGACACCGCAAGAGTTTCAAGGTAATTGGAACAGGAAACTGCAAGTCGCAAACACCAAAGGCCATGATGACCATTCTCGACGAAACACTTATGAAGAACAAGCATTGAAGTCCGGCAGAAATGAAAAGCAGCATCATCCCACCATTTTATTACTTCCACTTTGAACAGGTGTGTACCGGCTTTCTCAGCCAATAACACACCTGCCAAAACTCAGACACCACACGACTTGGCAGTTGTGTCCCAAACGTACTTGGGTAGTTCAACTAATGCTCGACTTACTTTTTCTCTGCATTCTTTGAAAGCAGTTTCTCTCTGTACCGAACGATTGGAGAAAGGAAATGGGAGAAAAATCTTTTTGGTGTTGAAAGTTCAGTTTTAATAAAGAAATTCCAAAAAGAAAAAAGAAGAAAGCATAAAACAGAAAAACAATATCACGTTAACTTTCATGGAACAACCATCTCCTTCCCGACCAGCAACACAATCGCAACATATGTGGTGACCGAAGGTCCAGTTATATGGGAAATGCAAACAGTGTCACATTATTTATTTAATTGAGGGGGAAGAAAATATTATAGGAATAAACGATGAAAGCAACATTCCTTATTCCGCTCCAAGAGCCGTAGATACGTCCGAGGCCTAGATATTCTAATATCCACGTCCGACTCACATATCTCCATCATTCCCCTTTGCTGCTTCCCGCTTCTCTTCGTGTTCCTGTTCCCGCTGGCGCAACGCTGCCGAAATGGTCCGCCATCTTTGCTGATCTTCTTCGGCACAGTGCGACGGGAGGAACGGTTGATTGTGTTTGCTCGAAACGACGTGCGACCTCATCGGGCGACGTGTCACCGTGTCATTCGTCTGAGATTCTGTGCGTACCGCTTTCCCGGATGGAATACCATGACGCGAGGTCTGCTCGGCATTGCTGTGCGTGGTGAAGAAGAGCGAGCCGGAGACATTTTTTTGGGGATGGGTGGGGGATAAGAGGGAATAGTGGAAGAACAGAAGATAAAGATCTGAAGTACAGGTACTGAAAGGTTTACAAACAAAGCAGCACGCACAGGTTTAGCAGCACAGCAATCACACGGAAGGAAGCAGTTGGGGTTTAGTAGGAAGGCGTACAATTAATGAAACAAAGATGGAGATGAGGGTAATGAAAGGATGAAGAGGGGAGGAAGGTAAGAATGTATTGTAACTTGTAACGGGAGTAAATGCAGAACTTTTACTGTTTGTGCATACATAACACAAAGATGGCCCATTAACTCCAATGATCATTCCTGGAGGGAGGAGTTAAGAGCCAAATTTACAAAAGGCGTTTAAGAGTCGGCAAGGGCATGTTTAAATAAGAGTGCGTTTAAGGCCTTGAAGCAAGCATTGCATGGCTTATAATTGGTCGTTTACATGGGACGTTTGTTCGAGTTCGCTCAAGAGAAGGCAGAAGAGGATCGGAATGTGCATTGAGAATCTTCGAGGATAGATGCAATCCTTTGGAGAAGTATGGCAATATCAAATTTGGCAGGAGTTACAGATTCTCGAAGGAATCATTCTGTTGGCTGCTGAATCTAGTGCAAGATGACCTGGATTAACTTAAGATGAGGAGCAATGTGCTGAATTGAATCCCCTCCAACATGAATACAACCTCCATGGTGTTGCAATTCTATGCAAGTGCATAATTTCAATTGGATGTTGACGTGTTTCACATATTTCACATGGTGTTTCACAGGCTAATCGACTGTTTTTAGCTGTGCTGTGCGAGTCTAATCTGCGAGCTTTCACAGGTCTGCGACCTAAAAGTCTTTCATTCTGCGAGCTAAGAGTCTTTCAATCTGTGAGCGAAGTCTTTCAATCTGCGAGCTAAGTCTTTCAATCTGCGAGCTAAGAGCCTTTCAATCTGCGAGCTGTCTTTCAATCTGCGACCGAAGAGTCTTTAAATCTGCGAGCTAAGAGTCTTTAAATCTGCGAGCTACGTCTTTCAATCTGCGAGCTAAGAGTCTTTCAATCTGCGATGGAAGAGTCTTTCAATCTGCGAGCGAAGAGTCTTTCAATCTGCGAGCGAAGAGTCTTTCAATCTGCGAGCGAAGAGTCTTTCAATCTGTGAGCGAAGTCTTTAAATCTGCGAGCTAAGAGTCTTTAAATCTGCGAGCTGAGAGTCTTTCAATCTGCGAGCTGAGAGTCTTTCAATCTGCGAGCTGAGAGTCTTTCAATCTGCGAGCTAAGAGTCTTTCAATCTGTGAGCTGAGAGTCTTTAAATCTGCGAGCTTAGTCTTTCAATCTGTGAGCTAAGAGTCTTTCAATCTGCGAGATGAGAGTCTTTAAATCTGCGAGCTGAGTCTTTAAATCTGTGAGCTAAGAGTCTTTAAATCTGTGAGCTAAGAGTCTTTAAATCTGCGAGCTAAGAGTCTTTAAATCTGCGAGCTAAGAATCTTTCAATCTGCGAGCGAAGGCTTTCAATCTGCGAGTGAAGTCTTTCAATCTGCGAGCTAAGAGTCTTTAAATCTGCGAGCTAAGAGTCTTTAAATCTGCGAGCTAAGAGTCTTTAAATCTGCGAGATGAGAGTCTTTAAATCTGCGAGCTAAGAGTCTTTAAATCTGCGAGCTGAGAGTCTTTCAATCTGCGAGCTGAGAGTCTTTCAATCTGCGAGCTGAGAGTCTTTAAATCTGCGAGCTAAGAGTCTTTCAATCTGTGAGCTGAGAGTCTTTAAATCTGCGAGCTTAGTCTTTCAATCTGTGAGCTAAGAGTCTTTCAATCTGCGAGATGAGAGTCTTTAAATCTGCGAGCTGAGTCTTTAAATTTGCGAGCTAAGTCTTTAAATCTGGGAGCTAAGAGTCTTTCAATCTGCGAGCGAAGAGTCTTTCAATCTTAGAGCGAAGGCTTTCAATCTGCGAGCAAAGAGTCTTTCAATCTGCGAGCTAAGAGTCTTTCAATCTGCGAGCTAAGAGTGTTTCAATCTGCGAGCTAAGAGTCTTTCAATCTGCGAGCTAAGAGTCTTTCAATCTGCGAGCTAAGAGTCTTTCAATCTGCGAGCTAAGAGTCTTTCAATCTGCGAGCTAAGAGTCTTTCAATCTGCGAGCTAAGAGTCTTTCAATCTGCGAGCTAAGAGTCTTTCAATCTGCGAGCTAAGAGTCTTTCAATCTGCGAGCTAAGAGTCTTTCAATCTGCGAGCGAAGAGTCTTTCAATCTGCGAGCTAAGAGTCTTTCAATCTGCGAGCTAAGAGTCTTCAATCTGCGAGCTGAGAGTCTTCAATCTGCGAGCTGAGTCTTTAAAACTGCTAGCTAAGAGTCTTTAAATCTGCGAGCTAAGAGTCTTTAAATCTGCGAGCCAAGAGTCTTTCAATCTGCGAGCTGAGAGTCCTTCAATCTGCGAGCTGAGATTCTTTATATCTGCGAGCTAAGTCTTTCACTCTGCGAGCCAAGAGTCTTTCAATCTACGAGCTGAGTCTTTCAATCTGCGAGCTGAGAGTCTTTAAATCTGTGAGCTGAGAGCCTTTAAATCTGCGAGCTAAGAGTCTTTCAATCTGCGAGCTGAGAGTCTTTCAATCTGAGAGCTGAGAGTCTTTAAATCTGCGAGCTAAGAGTCTTTCAATCTGTGAGCTGAGAGTCTTTAAATCTGCGAGCTTAGTCTTTCAATCTGCGAGCTAAGAGTCTTTAAATCTGCGAGCTAAGAGTCTTTAAATCTGCGAGCTAAGAGTCTTTAAATCTGCGAGATGAGTCTTTAAATCTGCGAGCTAAGAGTCTTTAAATCTGCGAGCTAAGAGTCTTTAAATCTGCAAGCTGAGAGTCTTTCAATCTGCGAGCTGAGTCTTTCAATCTGCAAGCTGAGAGTCTTTAAATCTGCGAGCTAAGAGTCTTTCAATCTGTGAGCTGAGAGTCTTTAAATCTGTGAGCTTAGTCTTTCAATCTGTGAGCTAAGTCTTTCAATCTGCGAGATGAGAGTCTTTAAATCTGCGAGCTAAGAGTCTTTAAATCTGAGAGCTAAGTCTTTCAATCTGGGAGCTAAGAGTCTTTCAATCTGCGAGCGAAGAGTCTTTCAATCTTAGAGCGAAGGCTTTCAATCTGCGAGCGGTCTTTCAATCTGCGAGCTAAGAGTCTTTCAATCTGCGAGCTATGAGTCTTTCAATCTGCGAGCTAAGAGTCTTTAAATCTGCGAGCTAAGAGTCTTTAAATCTGCGAGCTAAGAGTCTTTAAATCTGCGAGCTAAGAGTCTTTAAATCTGCGAGCTAAGAGTCTTTAAATCTGCGAGCTAAGTCTTTAAATCTGCGAGCTTAGTCTTTCAATCTGCGAGCTTTGTCTTTCAATCTGCGAGCTAAGAGTCCTTCAATCTGCGAGCTAAGAGTCTTTCAATCTGTGAGCTGAGAGTCTTTAAATCTGAGAGCTAAGAGTCTTTCAATCTGAGAGCTAAGACTTTCAATCTGCGAGCGAAGTCTTTCATTCTGCGAGCTGAGAGTCTTTAAATCTGCGAGCTAAGTCTTTCAATCTGTGAGCCAAGAGTCTTTCAATCTGCGAGTGAAGAGTCTTTCAATCTGCGAGCTGAGAGTCTTTCAATCTGCGAGCTGAGAGTCTTTAAATCTGTGAGCTGAGAGCCTTTAAATCTGCGAGCTAAGAATCTTTAAATCTGCGAGCTGAGAGTCTTTCAATCTGCGAGCTGAGAGTCTTTAAATCTGCGAGCTAAGAGTCTTTCAATCTGTGAGCTGAGAGTCTTTAAATCTGCGAGCTAAGAGTCTTTAAATCTGCGAGCTGAGAGTCTTTCAATCTGCGAGCTAAGAGTCTTTAAATCTGCGAGCTAAGTCTTTCAATCTGCGAGCTAAGAGTCTTTCAATCTGTGAGCTGAGAGTCTTTAAATCTGCGAGCTTAGTGTTTCAATCTGTGAGCTAAGAGTCTTTCAATCTGCGAGATGAGAGTTTAAATCTGCGAGCTGAGTCTTTAAATCTGCGAGCTAAGAGTCTTTAAATCTGTGAGCTAAGTCTTTCAATCTGCGAGCGAAGAGTCTTTCAATCTGAGAGCGAAGAGTCTTTCAATCTTAGAGCGAATGCTTTCAATCTGCGAGCGAAGTCTTTCAATCTGCGAGCTAAGAGTCTTTCAATCTGCGAGCTAAGAGTCTTTCAATCTGAGAGCTAAGACTTTCAATCTGCGAGCGAAGTCTTTCATTCTGCGAGCTGAGAGTCTTTAAATCTGCGAGCTAAGTCTTTCAATCTGTGAGCCAAGAGTCTTTCAATCTGCGAGTGAAGAGTCTTTCAATCTGCGAGCTGAGAGTCTTTCAATCTGCGAGCTGAGAGTCTTTAAATCTGTGAGCTGAGAGCCTTTAAATCTGCGAGCTAAGAATCTTTAAATCTGCGAGCTGAGAGTCTTTCAATCTGCGAGCTGAGAGTCTTTAAATCTGCGAGCTAAGAGTCTTTCAATCTGTGAGCTGAGAGTCTTTAAATCTGCGAGCTAAGAGTCTTTAAATCTGCGAGCTGAGAGTCTTTCAATCTGCGAGCTAAGAGTCTTTAAATCTGCGAGCTAAGTCTTTCAATCTGCGAGCTAAGAGTCTTTCAATCTGTGAGCTGAGAGTCTTTAAATCTGCGAGCTTAGTGTTTCAATCTGTGAGCTAAGAGTCTTTCAATCTGCGAGATGAGAGTTTAAATCTGCGAGCTGAGTCTTTAAATCTGCGAGCTAAGAGTCTTTAAATCTGTGAGCTAAGTCTTTCAATCTGCGAGCGAAGAGTCTTTCAATCTGAGAGCGAAGAGTCTTTCAATCTGAGAGCGAAGAGTCTTTCAATCTTAGAGCGAATGCTTTCAATCTGTGAGCTAAGAGTCTTTCAATCTGCGAGCTAAGAGTCTTTCAATCTGCGAGCTAAGAGTCTTTCAATCTGCGAGCTAAGAGTCTTTCAATCTGCGAGCTAAGAGTCTTTCAATCTGCGAGCTAAGAGTCTTTCAATCTGCGAGCTAAGAGTCTTTCAATCTGCGAGCTAAGTCTTTCAATCTGCGAGCTAAGAGTCTTTCAATCTGCGAGCTAAGAGTCTTTCAATCTGCGAGCTAAGAGTCTTTCAATCTGCGAGCTAAGAGTCTTTCAATCTGCGAGCTAAGAGTCTTTCAATCTGCGAGCTAAGAGTCTTTCAATCTGCGAGCTAAGAGTCTTTCAATCTGCGAGCTAAGAGTCTTTCAATCTGCGAGCTAAGAGTCTTTCAATCTGTGAGCTAAGAGTCTTTCAATCTGCGAGCTGAGTCTTTAAATCTGCGAGCTGAGTCTTTAAATCTGTGAGCTGAGTCTTTAAATCTGCGAGCTAAGAGTCTTTCAATTTGCGAGCTAAGAGTCTTTCAATCTGCGAGCTAAGAGTCTTTCAATCTGCGAGCTAAGAGTCTTTCAATCTGCGAGCTAAGAGTCTTTCAATCTGCGAGCTAAGAGTGTTTCAATCTGCGAGCTAAGAGTCTTTCAATCTGCGAGCTAAGAGTCTTTCAATCTGCGAGCTAAGAGTCTTTCAATCTGCGAGCTAAGTCTTTCAATCTGCGAGCGAAGTGTCTTTAAATATGCGAGCGGTGTCTTTAAATCTGCAAGTTAAGAGTCTTTCAATCTGCAAGATAAGTGTCTTTCAATCTGAGAGCTAAGAGTCTTTCAATCTGCGAGCTATGAGTCTTTCACAGGCTAATCTGCAAGCTGTGCGAGTACAACGATGTTTTTGTTGGCATTTAAGATTTAGGTGCGCGTTTGCAAGACACTCGCAAAGCGACGTTTGTAAATTCGGCCCTTGGTGTTTGGTCTTGGTGTCAGTGGTGTACCGCTATTTGAAGACCAAGGTCACCATTATTGAATTTTAATTATTTATTTTTTAAATTATTTAATTATTCCCCAATTTTCCATTTTTTTTTTCCAATTTTCAAATATTAAAATTTTCATTTATTTAATCAATGATTTTTCCCGTTTTCAATTTTTCGAATATTCAAATATTTAATTTTTTATTTTTTTTAATCAATTTTTTTTTCAAATTTTTTTTTTTCCAATAATCAAATATTTTATTTTCTCCAATTTTCTTAATTATTTACTTTTCAATTTTTTTCATTTTTGTTTTAAATTTCCAATTATTTAATTATTTTCAATTTATTTAATTTTTCCATTCTGGTTTCTGGAGGGAGGCATAAAGCATCGAGTCTTGGTGTCCTGTTTTTTGTTTAAAAACCAAACGTTTGTTTTCATTTTGAGAGGCAGAATAGCAAGTGCTATTAATTGGCTGATATTACGAGTTGGCCATACCAGGAATCATCAGCAATCTCCGATCGCAGTCCTTTAGTTCAGACAATGATTATGTAGCCTTTTATTTGTACCATTTAACATCAGCAAGGAAACGGCATGCAGAAGAATCAAAAAGTTTTCCATTTGAAACGTTTCAGAGCCAGAAAGATGAACTCCAGTGCATTGAGAAACGCACCTATGCCTGGGAATATTGCAACAACTGGCTTAAAACAACAAAACATCTGTGCCAAGGTCAGGTTAGTGCGGAGACAGAGTGGAAGGGGAAACATTTTGAGAGCAAAACGTTTCTGACTTCCTCACAACACATCCTGTACAGCAGCAGCCATGGCTATTTACCCTGGAGATCGGTCAGGTTTGTAAAGGGAAGTGTTATCAATTGTGATATCCGAGTGACATCTATTTCATGACTTTCTGGATATAATCACTGTTTTATCATCTAAGTGGGGCAAATGCCGATTACTTTCAACGGTGCATTATAAAGTTCAAATATTTATTATTCAACCCCAGATGTGAAGACACCTGTCCGTGCATGTGGGATTACTCACATAATATTCCCACGCCAGAAATCCATTTCTATTATTTCACGTCAGCTCCAGGGAGGTGGGAGAAGTCCGGAGAGGTCGGATTTGACTTTTTACAGACTTTTTACTTTTTACAGGCTCTCTGTTGCCCTTACTCGGATTTGAATTGTTTTCTCTTTCTTCCTGTGTACTAAGTTTTGGACTGGCAGGTAGCCCACACTAATCTTTGAGCCGTCTCACCTGGGTTTGAATCCTGGCACAGCTATAAACTGCCATTCTGGTGATTTGTATACATGGTGATTCCATCAATGTGCATGGTGTCCTATCTGCCAGTATGGATTGTGGTTCGTGGACGTCAAAGACTCCACGGTCTCTTTTGTGAAGAGTCGACGAGTTATCACTGGCACCCTGAGCCAATGGACATTTCCTGTCCAAATTTTCTTGCCAACCTGCACTTGGGAAACATGGCAAATATGCCAATACTCCTGCAACAAGAGTTGCAGAATACCACCGCAGAGTGGGTTGAGGAATACTACCGCAATGCGAGTTGAGAAATACCACTATTATCTCCATCACCAAAGGTGGGTGGAGGTCGTGTTTTCACCCCCCCTGTCCTTGTCTGTGAGCAGGATATCCCAAAAAGTTATGGATGTATTCGGACGAAACCTGGTGGACACATTTGGAGTGCGACAACGACGAATTGGTTCGATTTTGGTGAAAATCCGGATCTGCACACAATAATTTTTTAAGTGATTCTTCACCATTCCATACCCTCATAACAAAGGTACCTGTCATATTTTGGCCATTTTGAGATTTTCTGCCTCTCACTTGTTTTATCATTTGTGACACCTGTAAAAATGCCCAAGCCATTGTTAACTTCCTGAACCACTTTATGTTAATCTGACTACGTCCGCGGTGTGATACTTAATAAATACTCATTGATGTAGAATTGCAGCAGTTTTTTTGCCTTTGTCTCCAAACTGCAAAAAATGACAGGAACTTTTGTTATGAGGGTGACGCATTGAGAATGAATGAATGAATGATCGTTTTTAAGGCCATTTTCCCCGCTAGAGCGGGGGTTAGCCTTGCGGGCCCCATGACAATCATGGTTCCCTGTTTGAGGCAATGTATTTATGGCCGGATGCTCTTCCTGACGCCAACCCTTAGTCGCCTCTTACGATTACGATGCGCAGTACCTATTCTAAGTCGGGGTACACACCGGGATCATACATCCCAGCAAGCTGGTACTCAATTTGCCGACCTCGGAAGGATGACAGGCGTAGTCAACCCCCCTGGCGTTAATTCAGCGATCGACTGGGATTCGAACCCAGGATCCTAGGATCCCAAGCCGGCACCCTAACCGCTAAGCCAGTGACGCATTGAGAGATAGGACCAAAAACGATACATAGCACAATATCTGAAAAAGTTATGGATGGATTCGGAGGAAACTTGGTGAACAGGCTGGGTGTGTGATAAGACCGAGCAAATTCGATTTTGGATAACTTGTGGATGCAGATCCGGCCTATCAGTGGGATGCAAAACGTAAACTGTTCAGTTTGGCGGAGGTATGCGCTCTACCGAGTGACCAAGTTTCAAATGAATTATATATTTGAACAATGCGTGGGGTAAGGTGTTTTATAAACTCTCTAGTTAGGGTACCGAGGGTTCCCCATTGTTTTTGTGCGGGTTTTTAAAAATTTTTGCAGTTTTGTAAGCGCCCACATACAAATCACTGCTTGCAGCTTCAAGTGGCAGTTCTTCAGATCGACTAGCCAAGAGAAATATAGTTTGATAAAAAATATGTAGTAGGATGGCTTAGTCATTAGAGCGGGTGGCGTGGGATGATGGCATCATCATAGGTTGGCATAGTCATTGGAACGGGCGTCGTTCGGTACCCGACACAACTGCTCGCAGTTGTAAGCGCAGTTCTAGTTACTTGTGTGTTTGTATCAATGCAATGAAGATTTTGTTTTATTCCATGGCAGTAGTGACTTTCGAAACATTTTTGCATTAAGTTGTTCATTTGTTTTTAAGTTTAAATTTAATTTTTCTACAACAATAAATTTCATTTTTATAAAAGACAAATCAAAACAGTTTCTGTCTTTTCCAGTCTAAGATTTTGTTGAATTATATCAACTGTATAGATTTCCTTATTTGGAGTCACGTTATTTTGGGGCCCACCAATGCCACATCCATATTAGTACAACAAAATAATTACGTGGTGGGGGGAGGGGGGGGGGGGGTTGGGGGAAGGGAGGCTATTTGAGGAAATATTGCTGCGACTGCTCTGAATCGAACGTGAAAAATATTTCGTAAAAGATCAAGCTTGGTCCAAGAAATAGAAGAAGAATTGGAGATAGAAGCTTCAGGATGGATTCCAAAGAAATATTGCAAGTATGCCTTTTTCTTTGTTGCTGCTCCAATAATGTGCTTCTTAGTTTGCCAATTGCTGATCATTGGAGCTGCACAGGGAATTATGCTTCCAATAAATGTATGTATCGGTAGGTCCAGCAAAGATTATTAGTACAAGAGATGTTTTCATTGCAGTCAACCAGAACATGCTCAGGTTAGAGTCACAGCAAACAACATGCTCAGGGTCTTGAAAAGCTTGCCTGGCCAGTGGTGGTGCATCTTCTGCAACCACCATTTGATCCGCTTTCCTTACTACATCTTCTTCATCTTCTTCTTTATCATCTCCAGCAATCCGTAACTTTTGCCATCTCAGAAGATCTCCTTCTGTCATTCCACCCGGAATCGTGTACTGAGGTCGGGCAGGAACCCCGAAGGGTGAAGAAGGCTGAAGCGCACTGGCCGAAGCAGGTCTGGGAGGTGCGGGAGCCGGGTCTGCCATGCTCACAGCATCCGAACTCTGAACTTTCTCCCTTGTCAGATGCCAGAAAGAAGAGATAATATTGGATTATTCTGTGACATTAAGAAAAAAAAAAAGTAAAGTGCCAAAAGGCTTGGCACCGTATGAAAAGTTTCAAGTTTTCTGCCTCAAGTTAAGTTCAATCTCCTTAATTCAGGCTCCTACGAGGTAAACCAAAAACATGTGGTGAAACTTTATATTGATACTGTCTGCTCTACAACATTACGTGCACATCTACACAGCACATAATGCACCTGGATTGAACGTAATACTGCACAGCAAAATAAATGGGGAATATCTTGGCAAATATTTGTTCCATTAGTTACAATAAAAGGGCTTGGAAACCACAACTTTAGTATATACCAGGACACCACAGTAGAGCACAAGTTTGGTTGAAGGGAGGGTCCATAAGATTCAACACATTTTTGTTCCATTGTTGTACTTGGGACTATAAGATATATATATATATATATATATATATATATATGTCATTTTTCCATTTCCTAAATATATGTACAATTCATAGTAACCCCCCATCCACCTTTTCCTCCAACTATCCCTGCTTAGGGTCCAGTGACGTGCATAGTGACCCAGTACCTATGTAAACCTCCATAATACGGGACTTTTGAAATGACGTAATCTGCCCCCAGAATGTTCCGCATGCATGCGCAGAAACCCATAGCACCAGCGGTTATTTGGGGCACACTAAAGCATATCGTGCACACGAGATAAGGGTGGTTAACTAAAATGGCTCAGAAAACGTCTAAAATAAGCCAAAATACTTGGAAAAAGTACCTGAGAAAAAGGGTTGCACTTCTGCACAGCAAAATAGTTGGAGAACCCTCTCAGCTTGTTGACAGGCCTGAGACCCAATAACTGGACAGGTGCATGTTACCCAAACCCTCGACGGTTGCTGCCAGTGAGCGGACTTTGTACCAACACGAGTGCCCCCCTATGAATATAGCAGGCTTGGACATGACATGGCATGGCTAGAATTTCAAGGACGTCGGCAATTGGAAAGACGATGCTGTGCATCATGACCAACAATGTAATGGCTACCAACTCTTCGACAAAGAACATTGCGATGTGAAAATAAACAAAGCTTCTGCCAGCTATATTTATGTGAGATCCAGATGTCAGATCTACCAGGCAGACTTCCGCATTTTGTTTGCAGAGGGAGACACCGCATCTTGTTTGCGTGCTTTTTAACACTGATGGAAGGTCATATCTGGGGCTTTTGAATGCACGGGTAAGTTTAAAATCAACATTTAATATTATGATATTTACCATCAATCATGTTGGGTTGGGCGTAGTGGGGAGTGGTAGCTGCGAGAGCTATTATTAATATATTTTGTTTGGTTCCGCGGCCATAAGAAATGCTAGTATAATTTTATATCTATTGCTAAAAGGAGAAACGTCTGTCCATCCATGACCGCACATCTGTGAGTGTGTCTGTGTGCGTGTCTGAGGCCCCTCACTTGTATTAACACGCACTCAACACTTTTCAACCATGGATATTTCTATGTTCCATATTTCCGTGAGTCCGATTTGCATCCAGAAACAACAATTACGATTAGCCATTTTGAAATTTCCACTCTTTCGCTTAAATGCTGAAATTTATGTTAAAAAGGCTATTTGACTTTCAGGCTTCACCCAAACAATAGCAGGTTAAAAGTGCTCTGGCTAGCGGAAGCAAGTCACTGAACACACACACACAGCGCATGTGCGAAAGGCATCGTTTGTGTTCATACATCATTTTGAAGGTCCCGTATTGCTCACAATGTTTTGTGTGAAGAAGCACAAATTATTTTGGGATGCATGTGTAAGCACTCAACGTTATCACGGCATTTTAACCTACAGGTTCATAAATCCCACCACCCATCAAATCATCCAGTTGCCTTTCTTTACATGCTTGTGGTTGATGGGGACACTAACTCTGCTTATTGAATGTCAGGCTGCATAGTAAAGAATTTTCCAGGGATAAAGTAAATTGTGGAATTGAGGAACACAGTTAATGTCCAGTTAATAGTGGTGGACCCACTCTAAAATGAAAGGAGTGAAACAGTGGCATGAACAACAAATAGAGTTGATGTCTACCTGTCCCCTTCATTGACAATCTGAAGACGCTGCCAAGTGTGCAAATCGCTTGTGGAGACTGGTCCACATAAGGCTGCTTGTACTTGCTGTGGACGACCTGGCAAACTCTGACCCACACGGCGCCTCGCCAAGTCATCTCGGTCTGTATCAGGGACAACAGCCGGGTCATGTTTCCGACCCCTGTAGGCGCCAATGAACAAAGAAGGGCCTTGTTCCCCAGGTGATGCTGACGTCTCCTTTTCTTTGTCCTGTCTGGTGTTAGAGACGCTGACGTTTTGTGTTCTGACCACAACAAGTTGGCAATGCAAAGGGATACATATTAAGCAGGCAGGAGTGACGATTTAAATTAAGAGTACGATTAAAAACAGTCATTTGAAACAGAAAATAGAGAAAGAAAAAAAAATCAGAAAAATTAAAAGTATAAAGTCGCAAAATTCATAACTAGTGATAATAATGAGGTTAAGAATGAGAAGAATGAGATTTTGGATTCTGGTGTTTGTCAAGAGGAGGAACTTGGAATATCAAATAATGAAGAGAAGGAGAGAGAAATATGATTGAAGATAAATAAAATAAATAAATAATATAAATGGGAGTGAGAAAAAAAAATAAACAAGTACACATACATTCAAAGTACACCGCCCCCATGCCAAATAATTAAATATCCTACAGAGCGGCATTGCCGGGGCGCCTCCGGCGCCCGGCAATACCGCAGTGCAGCTCATTGAGGCTGCATTAGGAGGGAGAGGTGTACACTAATTGATTGATTAATTGTATAATTAAAATCAATAAAAGATTATCACAAAATATTTTCATAATCAATTGGTTAATAGCATAACTAAACCACCAGTGCTTCATCCGAAGATGTATCTTTCAGAAATTTAATTAAATAAGTCATTAAAAAAATTAAATAATTAATTGATTACTCAATAAATAATTAATCGATTAATCAATAAATAATTAATCGATTAAATGATTAATCAATAAATCAAAAATATCCTTGATAGCCACATCACTTGGTCACTCATGTCCAAATATTAGCTTCCGAGCTCAAAAGGTGCCTGAGATATTGGCCAAATGAGAAAGAAAATAAATAAATGATTAATAATGAAAATAAATAAATAATAATCATAAAAAAATTAAATTATTAATCAATTTGGTCAGAGAACACATAAACTACCACTATTTCATCAGAATCTGTAACTTTAAAAAAACAACATTTTTTTGTCATTAATCGAATAATTAAATAATTAATCGATTAATTGATTAATTAATAAATCAAAAATATCCTTTGCAGCCAAATCACCTGGTCATTGGCATGTCCAAATATCAACTTCCTAACTCAAAAGGTGCCTGAGTTAATGGTCAGAAGAGAAAGGAAATTTGATTAATTAAATAAGTACTTAATTAAACCCTGGTGTTTAAGTAAAACTTAAACCCTGGTGTTGGGCTAGTGGCTAGGGTGCCAGCTTAGGATCCTAGGATCCTGGGTTCGAATCCCGGTCGATCGTTGAATTAACGCCAGGGGGGTTGACTCAGCCTGTCATCCTTCCGAGGTCGGCTCATTGAGGACCAGTTCACTGGTAATTCCCTGTTTGTCGTTGAAGGCGGCAAAAAGGGTTGGCGTCAGGAAGGGCATCCAGCCGTAAAACATTGCTTCAAAAAGGGGACCGAAAAACAACAACAACCACGGTTCCCGAAAAAGGCCAACCCCCGCTTGCGGGGAAAAATGGCCTCTAAAGGTGGTTATTTATTTTATAAATAAGTACTTAATTAATCGCTAATAATTAAATAACTCCTCAATTTATTGATTAATCAAAAAAAAAAATACTGTTTTTGACAAAGGACTTGCTCACTATTGTGCCGAAATTTCAGCTTCCTAGCTCAAAGGATGGCTGAGATATCGCCCGGACAAACAAACAAGAAAGAAAACAAGTACACATACATTCAAAGTACACCGCCCCCATGCCAAATAATTAAATATCCTACAGAGCGGCATTGCCGGGGCGCCTCCGGCGCCCGGCAATACCGCAGTGCAGCTCATTGAGGCTGCATTGGGAGGCAGAGGTGTACGCTAATTGATTGATTAATTGTATAATTAAAATCAATAAAAGATTATCACAAAATATTTTCATAATCAATTGGCTAATCGCATAACTAAACCACTAGTGCTTCATCCGAAGATGTATCTTTTAGAAATTTAATTAAATAAGTCATTTATAAAAAATTAAATAATTAATTGATTACTCAATAAATAATTAATCGATTAATCAATAAATAATTAATAGATGAAATGATTAATCAATAAATCAAAAATATCCTTGATAGCCACATCACTTGGTCACTCATGTCCAAATATTAGCTTCCCAGCTCAAAATGTGCCTGAGATATTGGCCAAATGAGAAAGAAAATAAATAAATGATTAATAATGAAAATAAATAAATAATAATCATAAAAAAATTAAATTATTAATCAATTTGGTCAGAGAACACATAAACCACCACTATTTCATCAGAATCTGTAACTTTAAAAAAAAAAGTTTTTTGTCATTAATCAAATAATTAAATAATTAATCGATTAATTGATTAATTAATAAATCAAAAATATCCTTTGCAGCCAAATCACCTGGTCATTGGCATGTCCAAATATCAGCTTCCTAACTCAAAAGGTGCCTGAGTTAATGGTCAGAAGAGAAAGGAAATTTGATTAATTAAAGAAGTACTTAATTAATCGCTAATAATTAAATAACTCCTCAATTTATTGATTAATCAAAAAAAAAAATACCGTTTTTGACAAAGGACTTGCTCACTATTGTGCCGAAATTTCAGCTGCCTAGCTCAAAGGATGGGTGAGATATCGTCCGGACTAACAAACAAGAAAAAAAAAAAACAAACAAACAAGAAAGAAACCAGAGTGAAAACTGAGTACTCTCTTTCAGCGTGCGTCACTGCCGAGCCCCCTTTGGTGCCCGGCAATGACGATTTGCAATGCCTGGAGATGGCATAGGAAAGGAGCGGTGTACAACAAGTACACATCCATTCAAAGTGCACCGCCCCATGCCAAATAATTAAATATGCTGCAGCGCGGCATTGCCGGGGCGCCTCTGGCGCCCGGCAATACCGCAGTGCAGCTCATTGAGGCTGCATTGGGAGGGAGAGGTGTACACTAATTGATCGATTAATTGTATAATTAAAATCAATAAAAGATTATCACAAAATATTTTCATAATCAATTGGCTAATCGCATAACTAAACCACTAGTGCTTCATCCGAAGATGTATCTTTTAGAAATTTAATTAAATAAGTCATTTATAAAAAATTAAATAATTAATTGATTACTCAAAAAATAATTAATCGATTAATCAATAAATAATTAATAGATGAAATGATTAATCAATAAATCAAAAATATCCTTGATAGCCACATCACTTGGTCACTCATGTCCAAATATTAGCTTCCCAGCTCAAAAGGTGCCTGAGATATTGGCCAAATGAGAAAGAAAATAAATAAATGATTAATAATGAAAATAAATAAATAATAATCATAAAAAAATTAAATTATTAATCAATTTGGTCAGAGAACACATAAACTACCACTATTTCATCAGAATCTGTAACTTAAAAAAAAAATTTTTTTTGGGTCATTCATCGAATAATTAAATAATTAATCGATTAATTGATTAATTAATAAATCAAAAATATCCTTTGCAGCCAAATCACCTGGTCATTGGCATGTCCAAATATCAGCTTCCTAACTCAAAAGGTGCCTGAGTTAATAATGGTCAGAAGAGAAAGGAAATTTGATTAATTAAATAAGTACTTAATTAATCGCTAATAATTAAATAACTCCTCAATTTATTGATTAATCAAAAAACAAAATACCGTTTTTGACAAAGGACTTGCTCACTATTGTGCCGAAATTTCAGCTTCCTAGCTCAAAGGATGGCTGAGATATCGCCCGGACAAACAAACAAGAAAGAAAACAAGAAAGAAAACAAACAAGAAAACAAACAAGAAAACAAACAAACAAACAACCAGAGTGAAAACTGAGTACTCTCTTTCAGCGTGCGTCACTGCCGAGCCCCCTTCGGTGCCCGGCAATGACGATTTGCAATGCCTGGAGATGGCATAGGAAAGGAGCGGTGTACAACAAACAAGAAAACAAACAAACAAACAAACAAACAACCAGAGTGAAAACTGAGTCCTCTCTTTCAGCGTGCGTCACTGCCGAGCCCCCTTCGGTGCCCGGCAATGACGATTTGCAATGCCTGGAGATGGCATAGGAAAGGAGCGGTGTACAAAAAATGGGAGGATCCAGGGAAGTAGTGAATAAAGAGAAAAAAAAAGGTGGTGGTGAAGATTTATAATAAAATGGGAAAAATAACGATGAAAAGGAAACAAAAGAAAGATGGAAGATTAAAGAGAAGAGAAAAATTCAACAAAGAAAATAACCAATGATGATTGCAAGTAAATATAGACGAGGTACGCCAAGGATGTGATGAAAATCGACACACGGCTTTTTAGCTTTGCTCAAGACCCGCCTGACCGGACCTGTGTCCAATCTGCAAGATGGCCTGATCTCGTAGACGCTGGGCAGACTGAACCATATTCTCCCATCTGAGCACGTCTCGCGAATCGCTGTGAGCTGGAAGAAAACGATTGTGTGGGACAGCTGGCGTTCGGTTTCCTTGCCAGCCACGTCTTGCCGCCAGATCGTCCTTCTCCACATCCGGTTCCCCGAGCCTCTCCTCGTCCTCCGAATCCCAGTTGAAATCCCGTGGCTGATTTTTCTGTTCTGCAACCTGGAATCTGGCATATCAAGGTCACGAGCAATGGAGACAAGCTGAGACTCGAAGCACCCACGCAGTGTGGCACGCCATGCAGGGATAAAGGCACACGTTCAGGTTCAAGTCAAGTAAGCAGATTGCTCGGCGGCAAGGAAAATCCTTCCTGTCAAAACCTTGGCTTAATACTATTCAGTAAGCACATGGAGAACAGCTAAGCAATTTGGTATTTTTGAGTGTGGGGTGGGAGGAGGGGGAATTGCACAATATAATGGGTGGACGGATGTTCCATCATCCAATCATGTTCCTCTTATGGGAGTTTTAGTCATCAACATGTTGTCCTACATTTCACTTCCACTTTCTCAACCATTCAGTCTTCACTTCCATACAAGTGGGGAAATAAACTATTTATTTAGCCTTCTTCAGGGGGATAATAATTGCCATACGATCAATGGCCGCAATACCTTATAATGATAGCTTGTGTTTTTATTCCAACAAAAAGATTTGAAAAACAGAGCTAGTCCAAGCATAACTCCCATGTTACTATCGGGCTGTTCATAAAAACCCAGCAGGCTCACCAATAGCAGTCAGAGAGGAGATAATCTGCATGCCTAACCAGATGTGGTCCAAATCATACTTTTACACTTTGCGTTCGACTTAGGAAGGTATTTAAAATGCTCCCTAAAAAGTAAATGCCACAAACATTTCCAAGCCGAAATAATTAAATAAAAAGAAAATAAATTGGCAATAACAATAAAAAAATGTCGCAGGAGAGGAGTGGTGAGGGTGCAGGAGAACACTGCAAATGTAAGATAGCAGGCACAAAGGAATTCCAGCCAACCTGTCCACTTTCCCTTGCTGAATGGGGAGTTGGGCAGGTTGCTGTGCCTCACTCATCGACACCACCAAAGGGCTGGGAGAAAAAACAAACAAAAAAAACAAGGTAGCGAGAGTGCAGTGCCAGATCATACAGCCGAAGTCGAACCAACAAGTTGTGCCAAAGTTCTGGGGCAGAAATGAAGCTTACCTAATGTACAAACAAGGTCTGTGTTCAAAATGGGAAGGTTATATTTGGCTTGTATAGTGTAGAAGACAAGTCACAAATATTGGACCAATCTTTGAAATGAAGAAGCCAAGCCACAAATAGTGGGACCAACTTTTGAAATTATGATACAAGCATGAAATTTGGCATCTATGTACCTTTTACCATGTAGAAAAATAGGAACCAAGTAGACAATTGAAATACCGTATTCAAAATGGCGGCCAAAATCCAATATGGCCAATAGTGGCATAATAAATGGCAAAAATATAGAAATCACGATAAGTGTGACCAAATCACATATTCTTTACACATTCTCAACTAACAAAAATGTATTTAATAAGTCTTTTGATTTAACTTAGTTAAGATTATAGAAATAGAATGTACACTTTTCACAATTTTGTCACATGACCCATGCAAAACCTTATAAAGCAATCTATAAGACTTATAAAGAAACAGCCAGATTCAAGTTTTGATTGCAGTTGGCGAGCTACTCTGCTATTCTAGATATTTCCCAATTAATTATGATTCGTTTGAAACAATAATGTTAACAGTTTAGCTGGCTGGCTCTGCATGCTGATATGTGGCTGAGGTCACTGGGCTACTTCTGTGTAGTTGCCGTCATCTACATTGGAGCTGGGAGTCTGTTTGCAATTTTAACAAGAAAAAGCAATCAGAGATTTTAAACCCTTGCCGGGATGTGTTTTAGCGTTTTTAAAGGCTTTTGTGTTAAAACAAATATGGTGGCCGAACCACGTGACCGATGGAATCAAAATTATTCTTTTTCTCTAGCAATTTATCACTAGATGACGCTCAAGAAATTTCATCTTGATCCAAGTTTTGTACTTGTCGAATTATGATGTCATAATGGAGGCACCTATGACATCATCATCAACATATTTTATTCCCCATGGAGAGTTTTTTTTTTTTACAATGAGCCATGTCTCAATTTTCTCTATGCAGCACTTTCGGAGATATAGAGGTGCAAAGTTTTTCGTTTTTTCCAAGATGGTGCCCGTACCACGTAACCTATGACGTCATAATTATCATTAACAATTCTACAGGAGGAGGTGCACCTTTGGTGAAAATTTCCTGTCAATTGGCACAACGGTTGCAGAGAAAATCATACTTATTCTGTGCAGACAAACAGACAGACAAACGGACTCAAATGCAATACCCTCTCCTCTGGCGAGGGTAACTATTAATTTTCAGAGATATAACTGAAGTATAATTGTTCTATATTTTTCAGTGTTTGAAGATTAATGATTTCAAGCCTTATATAGACCTGGCAGCAAGTGCTGCTTGGGCCAAGAAGAAAAACAGGAAAAAAATTACAACACAACTTTTCCAAATCAACAATTGGATACAAAACTCTGGCTTCAACGATTCCCAGTTTGCATATAGTCTGTATGCACTGCGAACGCCCCAAAAATCCATCCAGATTAGACAATGGCACTGGAATGGAGACACACGCTGACACAGAATGATGCAAAGTACCATACCATGATAGCTGTGTTGTGCACAAATCATGCAGAGAAAGTATTTTCCAGACTTGCAATCGACCAGGCTAACAAGCAGAATAATTTGCTCTGATCAAAGGAGATGGTGGAGCCGTCGGCATTACTGAACAGGAATCTGCGCTTCCAAGATGGATGGTTACAGGGCCTGAACGTTACAGGGTTACAGGCCGAAGCACAAATCTAAAGCCACACTGGAGTGGCTGGAAAAGAAGAGAATACATGTTCATGAGTGACCCAGTCAAAGTACTGACTTGAACCCAATTGAACAAATTACTGACTTGGACCCAAATGAACATTTATGAGGAGACTTGAAGATTGCAATCCATCGACGATCCCCATCAAACAAGTATGCAGGTATGCAGGCGAGCAGCTCAGTATGAAGCCTTTTCAGGGATCAAAGAGAAGGTGCAAACAAAGTACCACAAATAGACACCAGCTGCACAGAAGGCTTTCCACATAGATGTGCAGAGTCCAGCAAGGACCAGAGAGGAAATGGGCAACTCATTTTTGGAAGAGGTCAAGACTGACATGCTGACAATTGACACATAAGAGGTCATGGAGGAAACGTTACAGACATGCTGAACAATTACCTCTCCAAAGGCGTTCGTAAATTTAAAGATTTCAGAGAGCATTTGCAGACCTTCTACTCCCCAATGAAACAAAAACAACGATAACTTGTTTGAGACAAGCAAAGTCAAAGAGAAGAGCAAAGAGAACACTTTGAAGCAAGATTGCAACTTGTTTTCAAACTTGTTCATTTCATGTCAAACTCGTAGACCTTGATGAGTTTTTCCAGCAGAAAACTGGCATTTTCATATGGAGATCTTCAGAAAATCAAAAAGCAGAACTAATGACCTGTCTAGAAGCTATTTCACCAACCCAGTCAGTCCAGCCTCAAGTAGAGTCCATCACCATTGATGGTTCATGCCTTGCACATTCTCTGAAGCCAACAGAACACACTTTTCAGGACCTTGTATGGAAAGACTTTGTTGGCAAGGCCAATACTTGTGCTAGTAAGCACAAGAGAAATGATGTTGTCTTTCATGTATACAAGGAAAACAGCACAAAATCATACACCAGATTAAGAAGGGGCAGGATACCAGATGGGGAGTGACCTGTAAAGGCAAGATACGAAAAATCTGGCCAAGTTTTCTACAGAATGAGGAAAGCAAGAAGAAGCTGTATCCTTATTTGGTGGACAGTCTGAAACAAGGGGTACCCAAAGGTTCAGTCTTTGCATCCAAAGAAGACGCAGCGGTTGAGAACCATTGGCCGATTCACATCTAGCTAGTGCCCTATCATGTAACCAGGAGGTGGCAGATACGAGGTTATTTGTTTATGTCTACAACTATCGGGGATGCCTCTTCGTGGTGGTTGTATCCCCCTCCCCCCAATGCATGCATGCTGGACATGCTGCTTCTGCTTTCTCAACAATGGATGGAGGTCCTCAATGCCAAACAGGAAATTAGAGCAGTCTCCCTTGACATATCACATGCCTTCGATACGGTCTGGCACCCCGCTCTGCTCACTAAACTCTCCTCTTTTGGTATCCATGGAAATCTCCACGCATGGCTGGCGGACTTCCTCTCTAGTCGTAGTCAACGTGTGGCCCTGAATGGGTTTCTCTCATCTCCTCTTCCTGTTCAGGCTGGAGTTCCACAAGGTAGTGTTCTGGGCCCTGTGCTTTTTCTGGTCTTCATCAATGATCTCTCTGACTCTCTTGAAAATCCTCTATCTCTTTGCTGATGACTCTACTCTCTGTCGCTCCATTCTTCATCCCTCAGATCAGCAGTCTGCAGCCTCCTCACTCTCTGCAGACCTGGACAAAATCACAGACTGGGCAAACAAGTGGAACATGTCTTTCAATCCTGACAAATCTCACACTCTTACGATGTCTCTCCGAAATGACCGACTGGACAACCCTCCCATCCACTTTCTGAATAATCCTCTCCAAGAAGTTCTGTCACTCAAGCTTTTGGGTCTCACTATCTGCCATGATCTTTCCTGGGAAAACCACATTTCAAATCTGGCCTCCAAAGCCAGTCGCCGACTGGGCATCCTCCGTCGTGCGAAGTCCTTCCTTGGCACACCTGAGCTCCTCACCACATACAAGGCTTTCATCCGCAGCTCAATGGAATACTGCTCTCCCCTCTGGGCTGGTGCTCCTGCCTCACACCTAGCTCGTCTTCACGCTGTTGAAACCAAAGCATTCAGAATCATTGGAATCTCCCGCGATGAAGCTAACTCCAAGGGCCTCTCACTCACTCACCGCAGGCAGGTTGGTGGTCTTTCCGTCTTCTACCGACTCCTCTCTGGCCTTGCCCCCCCAGCTCTCTCTGGGCTCTGTCCCGCAAATATTCCTACAGGTCGCACAAGATCTGCCTGCAACCCTCTTATGGTCAAACTACCAAAATCAAGACTCTCTGCTCACCTTCACTCCTTCATTCCTCTTTTCTCCTGCCTCTGGAACAAACTCCCTCACTCTCTTCAATCCCACTCCACCCTCCAGGTCTTTAAAACAGCTGTTCACCACCATCTCTTATCTTCCCCCATCCAAAACCTTGATCTTTTCTACCCCCGCTAATTTCACCCCAATTCCACTTTTTTGAAATACCAACTTCTGTCCTGGAAGTCCTTGGTGTCCTTGTGTTTTATACTTCTCCCTCCCCACCCCCCCCTTCCCACGCCTCCTCCCCCCAAGCCCTCTCCCTTCCACACATATCCCTGCTCTCAAATGTTGTGTTTGTGTGCTTCCCCTTCTCTCCCTATCTTGTCTTCCGCTCCCTCTTTTTATATATTTTGTTTGTCTGGTTGATCTGTTTGTGAAGTAAATGTTAGCTCTTTCACGAGCCTCGATTCAGTATACAAAAGAAAAAAAGAAAAAAAAAATGCAAGTCAGGGGCCAAATCTTTCCCATTCTTCCCTGCTACCCAGATTCGTCAGGGCAGCATGGTCACGGTCGGAGTGCCGATCGATCCCCATGGACCGGCCCTTTCCCTCTTTCTCTCTCTATGTCATGGCCCCGACTTTGTGAAGGCGGAGTGCACCATCCTCAATGTGGGGGATCTCTTGATCGCTCCTGGGAAATGAATCGGCTGCCTCCGTGCCGCGAGCTTGTTCAAGAGAATTGTCCGGGGCTATACAACAACAACAATGCAGTAAAAGCGCTGCTATTCTTTCAAATAACATAGACATTGTTGTGATAACCGCAGCAGTCTTTGATAACCTCCAAAGGGATGGATTTGATGAACTCTGGGAAGCGTTGGGGCATTCCAATAAAATAAGGTGGATGCTTATCCAAACCTTAGTTGAACAACTAGGCAAAGAAAAAAAAAAGAAAAGTCCTGCTATTTTCCCGTGCATTCAGTGGCTGTGACAATGTTCCCAGGTTCAAAGCAAGGAAGAACATTGTTCCAATCTTTGTCCGTTTTCCCTTAGGCCACCGCTATTTTCATGAAGCTCAGTACTTGTCCCAAAAAGGTGGAGTCAAGTGATCTGTCTGTTATAGGAACTTCACCATGCTTGCCTATGACAGATCCAGTTCAAATTCAAGTGTAGCCGCAGCAAGACGCACATTGTTTACTCAGAAGAATCGATCATACAATGGCATACCACCTACACAGGCTGAATTACTTCAGCACGTGCTTCAGGCTTCCTACCAAGTGGGCTACATTTGGGGCCAAGCTCTTGTGCCCCCATGCAAACTTACCATCTTCAAGCAGCAGGGATGGAGATATAAGGACTTGGTACCTGCACTAGAGCAATAACAGTCCAATTGCTGAAGTGTGAAAAACTCTCAGAAAAATGCAGATGCAAGACTGAGTGCAGTGGGAGATGCACGTGCAAACGGTCTGGACTGCAATGCACATCACGTTGAACATGCCCATGCTTACCTTAACATTAACATTTGCCTGCACGGAATATTCTTTCAGATGCAGAATATTGCATTATTAGTGCATGATTAAAGAATGTCATGATAGCTAAGGATATCATTCAAATTACGATATACTGCCATTTTAATGCCAAGATCAGAGTCCACCATTTTGAATTTGGCTTGTTATTGCTTTAATTGTTGTTGAAAGTATTAAAACAAATGTAATTCTAATATTTCAATATAATAAAAGTATTGTTGAAAACATATTTTATAAACTAGTGTGATTTTTGCCATAAATAAGATTTTTTCCATTCACGAACACATGAAATCGACAGCCATCTTGGATTTTGGCCACCATTTTGAATATTTCAATTGTCCACTGGGGTTTTTTTTACATATATAGTCCAAGATCCATGCATGCCAAATTTCATCATTTAAAGGATTGTTACACTTATCTTCTACACTAATAATCAGAGTTGAGAAATACGAGTACTCTTACAAGGAACTGCAACATTGGGCCCATCAAGCCTCCCCCCCCCCCCCCCCCAAGACCCTCAAGGCCCATTACACCTCTTAGAGGGCCTTTAAGACCCCTAAGGCCTTAACAACCCTCTAGACCCCTAACATCCCCATGACACCACAGACCCAAGACCCTTTACACCCTTTAGACCCCTAAAACACCGAAGACACCTAAGACACCCAAGACCCTTTACAACCGAAGATGCTTTATGACCCCTTTGAGCATTTATAATCATGAGACCCTTTAAAACCCCAAAGACACTACAGACCCCATTAGACTCCTAACACCCTGTAGATCCTATAGACATCCAAGAACTTATAGACCGTGTTACACCTTTTAAAACCCTTAGACCCCTAAAACGCCTGATATCCTATTAAACATTTTAAAACCCTAAATACACCTCATTAGACCCTTTATAATCCATACGACTCCTTTCTACCCTTTTGGATCTTTCTGCCATTAAAACTTCGCACATTTCAGACCTTTTAATACCACTAAGACCCCTTAGACCTTTAGACCTTTCGACCCTGTTTAGATGTTTTAAGAACATTTGGACTCCTTCAGACAATTCTGACCATATGGACCTTAAATTATACCCTTTAGACCCCTTCGACCTTTTAAGACCCATTTAGACATTTTCAGACCTTTGACCTTTACACATTTACAACTACACCATTTAGACCTTTTATTTGCAATCAATGACCTTTTATTTAGTACATCCTTCCATTTATTTGCCACACAAAATATACCACACAAAAACAAACCACACAAAACAAACGACTCAAAAAAAGTCATGGCGTGGGTCTGAAATCTCTGATTGCTCCTTCTGGTTACGATGTTGAAAAGGAAATGAAAGATGCTTTGGAAACCAAAACCCACAGCTATTTATTCAGTCCTAAAATGCAGAATCAATCACGCTGCAAACAGAAAGATAATGGAGATATTAACAAAGGGGACAACAAACTTGCAATAGATATAGGGCTTTGAAAAGAGGTACAGCCACCTTTAAGCTTTAACACCTGAAGGGAAGTGCAGGAGAGATTATTGTCCGAGTCCTATTGTCCGACATTATTGTCCGATTGTTGTCCGACATTTGTTATTATTGTCCGACAAAAAGGGTTGGCGGCAGGAAGGGCATCCGGCCGTAAAACATTGCTTCAAAAAGGGGACCAAAAAAACAACAACAACCACGGTCCCCGAAAAAGGCCAACCCCCGCTTGCGGGGAAAAATGGCCTCTAAAGGTGGTTTTTTTTTCCTAGTCCTGTAGATTATAGTCTTGTATGGCTGAAATTAGTTGATAGCACACTGGAGTGGGGCCAATCAGCATAGAGCTGGAAATAAATAAATATGCAACCAAACAGAAAGGACCCCCCAAACATTCTGTGACGACTTAGGAGGCTGCTATACTTTCCTTCCCGTCATGAGATGCCAATTCATTCACATCGTTTTGGGCTTCACAGCAGCAAGAGGGTTCAAATATAACATGGGATCCCTTCCCAGAGTGAGAGGTGATCTTTTACAGGTCTGTGGATGAAGGTCCTTGTAAGATTTTGGAAGCTTTGAGTAGCCAAATGATAATCATTTGACGTGTCAGAAAATAATTAGACTCCATGTGACTGGAGCTCAGCTTTGAGATGCGTTTAGGACAGGATATATCACCACAGAGAGTGGAAGTGAGTAGCTCAAGTAACAACACTTCATTGAGAGTTTGGCTGCTGAAGTGAGGTGGATTGTTATGTCAGTCATTACAGAAGGAGAGGGTGGAAACCTTTGTTTTTGATCGACTGAATGGCAAGTTCCAAGTGCAGGATCAAAACCTGATCTTTTTAAAATCTGCCACTGCAAGTCTTATAAGGAAGCAAGTGGAACTGTATGACGTCATCGAATTTCCAGCGAAGTGGAAAAATGGTTGTTGAGAGATGTCTAAAGGTCATTTATATAGATCAGGAACAAGAGAAAGCTCATAGTATTTCCCCATGGTAGACAAGCTAAAATTAAGAGCACCGAGGATAAAATCCCATCCAATGCACGTAAAAATGATCAAGGCACTTGGTAGATCGCATACCTCCGCCAGTCCTAATCCGTCAACAATATTTTGAAATATCATGCTATATATCGTATTTGGCCCTATGTCTCGATGGTGAAAAATCACTTGAGAGATTAAAGTACCTGGATCCAAATCTGAATCTTTCCCCAAATTTAATCAAATCGTCCGAGTCACACCCAAGCTAAAGCTGTCCACAAAGTTTCGTCCGAATATGTCCATAACCTTTTGAGATATCCTGCTCACAGACAGACAACCAGGGGTGAATAACATAACCTCCATCCACCTTTGGTGATGGAGGTAACGAGCAAAGAAAGTTGGCAAGCACTACCAGGTGAACAGTGTCAAAAGCCTGGCAGAAACAACCGACAATACTGCTCTGGGATCTTCCTTGTGAATCCGAGTATTGATCCAATGTTGAGCAAACATAAAAAGCACATCAATTGTGGGACGGCCAGGGCAGAAACCAAACTGAGGACAGCAAATCAATAAATTGGAGAGAAAAAAAAATAGGAAAAAGATATTTGAAGTCGTTGGCAATAATCGGTTCTATTGCATTAAAAAAAAAAATAACCACCTTCAGAGGCCATTTTTCCCCACAAAGCGGGGGTTGGCCTTTTTCGGGAACCGTGGTTGTTGTTGTTTTCGGTCCCCTTTTTGAAGCAATGTTTTACGGCCGGATGCCCTTCCTGACGCCAACCCTTTTTGCCGCCTTTAACGACAAACAGGGAATTACCAGTGAACTGGTACTCAATTAGCCGACCTCGGAAGGATGACAGGCTGAGTCAACCCCCCTGGCGTTAATTCAGCAATCGACCGGGATTCGAACCCAGGATCCTTGTATCCTAAGCCGGCACCCTAGCCGCTAGCCCAACACCAGGGTCTCTATTGCATTGCTGAATTAAATATCTATGCTTTAGCTCCAAAGAGATGTGGGAGAATGATTTAAAACAGCATTTATTTTTTTACATACAATCCGGAAGGATGGCATACTCAGTGAAGCTACACCGTGCAGTTGAATGAAGGACCTCATCAGCTAAGCCAAAACAACATTACGTCGCTAGACTCGGTCTGTCATCCTCCTGAGGTCAGAAAAAAGTACCAGCTTGGTGGGAGTGAGCCAGTCGAGTATCTGGTGTCGGAATGGCGACCCATCCAGGATTATGACCCTCCAGCCAATAAGACAAGCGTTACGCCTGGGTCCCCCGTCGGTGAAGTGATGTGAGTTGACAAAGTGGAAGACGCAAGGCGGCCATCTTGGATTTTGATGTGGCGATTCAATTTTCAATAGCGTTCTTCCTTATGCCTAGATACACCCACACACCAGATTAGAAGTTGGTACTTCGCTTATTTTTCAAGATATTCCGCTCACAAGGTTCAGACATACATGGCGGCAGACATACATGGCAGCAGACATACATGGCGGCAGACATACATGGCGGCAGACATACATGGCGGCAGACATACATGGCGGCAGACATACATGGTGGCGGCATCTTGGATTTTGACGTGGGTTGCACCCACACCAAATTAGAATTCGGTCCTTCGCTTATGCACGCACGCACGGATGGAGGGGAAAACCATAGTCCCCCTTTCGCTCCGCGGTGCGACGGGGGACAACAACCACGGGGCCTTACGCGTCTGATGGTTAGAGGATCATCTATCCAATTGGAACCACTTATCACCCATACGTATGGTTTTAAAACGTTTACTCAGGCACTACAATTCAAAAGTAGAGTATGTGTCACCTGTTTACTCATCTTGATAATTTCTGGTGACTCTCAATGTTTAGTGACAAAAAATTCTCAAGAAATGTATAAACCCCAGCTCATAAAAAATTATCCTGCGCAGAATTAGGAATCTGTGTGAAAACAAAGCAATAACAAAAGGTATTTTACCAACATACCTGCTGAGATGGTTCTGTGAGCCTGTGTTTGACTGAGACACAGAGGACTGTCCAGGGAAGACTCCAGTGGTGATGTTGTGTTGCCCAGGTAGAAACTGGTTGAAAGGGGCTGCCAAACGTGGCTGATCTGTTATTGTTGAAGTTCTCCTTGTGGCCATATCATCTTTCTGGATGTCTGGCATTTTTCTTGTGGGACTTTCCACTTCACCACCAACAATTTCAAGTTCTGAGAACAAATTTTTTTTTTTTTAAATAATTTAGAACATTTTGTCATTTCAACAAACAAATCAGAGATTTTCATCAGGGTAGTCAAAAGTTTTGGAGGCCGTAAACGAATGATATCAAGATGATATCAGAAGGTATGTCTTGTAGTCACGGCTGGACGCCAAACATGTGCAAACTAGAACGGCACTTGCGAGAGAGCATACCTCCGCGAGGCTGAACAGTTTACATTTTTTATCCAATAGGATAAAAATTGGATATCCAATTTATCCAATTTTTATCCAATTTTTTTAGGCCGGATCTGCATCCACATCTTAACCAAAATCGAATTGGCTTGTTCTTGTCACCTACCCAACATGTCCAAAGTTTGTCCAAAGTTTTGTCATAATCTGTCCATAACATTATGAGATATTGTGCAATATATCGTTTTTGCCCCCCATTTCTCAATGGTGAAGAACCACTTAAAAATTATAGTATCCGGATCGGGATCTTCACCAAAATCTGATCAATTCGTCCTTGTCGCACACCCAATCTGTCAGCCAAGTTTGGGCCAAATGCGTCCACAACGTTTTGAAATATAATGCTCACAGAAAGACATATAAATACAGGTGAATACATAATCTCCGTCCCAGTCCATCTTCGGTGGTAGAGGTAACAATTCTTGGATATTTCAAGAAGGGTGGGGGGTGGGGGGAAGGAGTTTGAGAACAAGCTTGTGAAGTCGTACGTTCTCTTTCCCATTTACCATACAAGCTTCTACACTGTCGTGCACATATTACTGATACCTGTGCAAAGGGGATACAATCGCTTCAGCCATGCAGGCATAAAGCAAGTGTAATGACAAAGCTAATGTCTTACTACAACAATGTAGTTCATGTAACAAATGTCCTGGTTTTTCCTTACGCTTCTTTTAGAAGAGTTCTTCTTCTTACTTTTTTTCCTTACTTTCCTTGCTCTTCTTACTCTTCTTCTTACTGATTTGGAGCTTGTATCCAGCCTGATCACCCCCCCCCCCCCACCCACCTCCCGTCATACACCTTGTTCATCCTAATTCTCTCTTCTCCCCCCTCCACTCCTCCTGCTCTCATTCTTCCCCTCACCCATTCTCCCTCTGCTGTATGCCTCTACCCTACTGTTTCCATTTTTTTTTTACAGCATTCTGAATATTCTATTTTCTAGCTCTTCCACGAGCCTCGACTTTGTATACAAGTACAATAAAAACTAAAACGGAACTCATTAGAAGACACACCTCTGCCAGGCTGAACAGTTTACGTTTTGTAACCCACTGTTTGGCCGGATCTGTGTCCGTACCTTCACTAAAATCTAATCAGCTGGTTCTTATCACCTACCCAACTCATCCACCAAGTTTTACCATAATCTGTGCATAACTGTTTGAGACATCGTGCTTTTTATAGTTTTTAGCCCTATCTCTCAACAGTGAAGAATCACTTAAAAAATTATTGTATCCGGATCTGGATCCAGATCTTCAAAATAAAATCAATTTGTCCTTGTCAAATGCACAACTTCTCCACTATGTTTCGTCTGAATCTTTTTGAGATACTCTGCTCACATACAAACTTCCCTGCTCACCCTGCTCACAGACAAATGGGTGAAAACACAACTTCCGCCCACCTTTGGTGGAGGAAGTAATAAATAGGTCGGTCACTTCATGCATGGTCAGGTTGATTGAGGGGCTGGCAGGACAGCGTAGACCTAGAGGTATGTACATTCACTTCTGAGCTGTCTAATCCAGTTTCAAATCCCAACCCGACTATAAACTGCCTCTCTGCTGTTTCACATGCAGGACAAGGCATCAATGTGTTTCGTACCTTGGATGGACGTTAAACTGGGTGTCCCATCTGCTTGCATTAGTTGGTGGCCGTTAAAAGATCTCAAGGTGTCCGTAAGTGAATTATCGCCGACACCCTGGCTAAATTCCAAATTCCTGCTCTAACCTATAAGGGGGCACTGCATCAGCGGTACAGCCGCACTCCTAGCAAAACGATGGAAAACCACAGCCAAGTGCTGCATACGGCAGAAGAAGAAGCAGTTGAATGAGAAATTATTTTTCACAATAATAGGTTTAATACACAATAACGTTGAAACATTCATCAAAAAGAGTGCACAAAGTTGGCTAGTATTACAATATCTCAACACAATACACATTTGATGCTCACTGTCCAGAGAGCAGCACACTCGGTCGTGTGGAAGGAAAGAATCCGAGTGTGATTGTGGACAGGAATGTGGAGACGGTGTGTCACCCTGCTCCAGCTCCCAGCTGCTGCCCAGTACACTGTCCGCCTCGTCCGTCTCCTGTACAAGCATCACGACCCTTCATTCCAATTGCTATGAAATCAACGATATGCTTCGGCTTTCTCGTCTTTTACCGTTCATTTCTGACTATTGCAGATCCCGAGGTTAATTTTAAAAAAGAAAAGGCAATTATGAGCCGGTATCTGAAGTTCCTGCCGAGTTCAACGGGGGTACTAGATTCAGAGCAGATACTCAGCAATGATACAACTGGAAGAATTAATTTAATAAATAACTGTATTCGCGAGATAAAACAACATGCATTTATTCACCAATGCAAGGATTCTGAATAGCAAACTCAACAACACAAAGCTGTGGTTGACACCATCAATTGCGCAAAAATAAACAATACCCACCTCCGATTGTGCCAACAGGGTGGCAAAGGCTTTGCAATTCAGTAGAGCACCATCGTATTCAGACAGTTTACTGGCAGCATGGCCGAGCCAGTAGATCGTGACAAGAACCTGGAGATCGAGGTAAGCTGTTGCAAGACTTGAAACATAACCATCAGAAGATTAGGCCGCAAAAAATGTTTACAAAATCAATCAACCCTTTTACCATCGGCACCTGAACCAAGTAAAAATTTGCTCCCTTTAAAAAAATAAAAATAGAAATAAACATTCAAAAATAAACTAGAAAGCATTGGAAAATGCACAGCCCGTCCATATACATTTTCATTCAGACGTCTTATACTTCTTCTTCCATAAGCTAAACATGACGAAAACAGATTAAAAATGTAATACAAAATAAAAATTGATGATTTTATGCAGCCTTGAACGTTGAGCTTTTGATGTAAAAAAAAAAAAAAAAAAGTAATTCGAGTAAAATTCACTTGCTCTCGTGGCCAAAAATATTGGCACCCTTGCACTTTTTTCAAATAACTCGCAATTTTCTCTAAAAATAAGTTGAAATTGACAAAAGTATTTGGTCTCCACAATTCTTTATTTCACTGTTAATATTACAGAACCTTTGTTTTTGATTCAGAACTTAATATATATCCTTTTAAATAGGAAAATAAAAAGAAATGGCATTGACAAAATTATTGACACCCTCGACTTAATATTTGGTAGCACAGCCTTTGGACAAAATAACTGCAGTCAAGCACTTCCTATAGCCATGAATGAGCTTTCCTACACCTTTCTACTGGCAGTTTGGCCCACTCTTCTTGTGCAAACTGCTCCAGTTCTCCCAGATATGAAGGGTGCCTTCTCCCAACGGATGTTTTCAGATCTCCCCACAGGTGTTCAATGGGTTTTAGATCTGGACTCATTGCTGGCCACTTCAGAACAATCCAGCAATTTGTCTTGAACTGTTCCCGGGTGTTTTTTGAAGTGTATTTGGGGTCATTGTCCTGCTGCAAGACCCATGACCTTCGACGGAGACCCAGCTTTCTGACACTTGGTTGAACATTGCTCTCCAAAATGCCTTGGTAATCTCCTGATTTCATGATGCCATGCACACATTCAAGGCACCCAATGCTAGAGGCAGCACAGCAACCCTAACACATCACTGAACAGTGAACATCCTTCATGTTTGACTGTAGAAAAGGTGTTCTTTTCTTCGAAGGCTTCATTTTGTTTTGTGTAAACATAGAGATGATGTGCTTTTTAAAAAATCTCTAATTTTGACTCATCTGTCCACAGGACATTCTCCCAGAAGGATTTGGCAAATTCCAGTCAGGCTTGATCAGCAGTGAGGTCCTCCTGGGTCTCCTACCATAGAACCCCCTTTCATCGAGTTGGCGACGGATGGTGTGAGTTGAAACTGTCGTACCTTGTGTCTGAAGGTCATCTTGAATCTGTTTGGCAGTTGATCAAGGTGCTTCTCCACCATTCGAACAATCCTTCGCTGCAATCTTCGATCAAGTTTTCTATTGCGGCCACATTCAGGGAGGTTCTCTACAGTGCCATGGGCCTTAAACGTCCTGATAACATTGCGTACGGTGGACGCAGGAACATCAAGGTCTCTGGAGATGGACTTTTAGACTTGAGATTGTCCATGCTTGGCTACAATCTTGTGTCGGACCTCAGACAATTCTCTGGTTTTCTTTCTTTTCTCCATGCTCATTGCGGTACACACAGTGACACAAAACAGCAGAATGACTCCTTTTCTCTATTCAAACTGGTTGAATGAGTGATTTTTATATTGCATTTTTATATTGCAGGGAATTGAACTCACACCACATGTGAGTTCAATTCCAAAGTAAAGGAGAATCACCTGCTTGAAATCTAATTATGTCTAACAACTTCTAAAAGGTGCCAATATTATTATCCGGGCCATTTTCGGATTTCTGTGTGGAATAAGCTAAGATTTAGTAATTTTAAAGCTTTTTTTGTTTTGTTCCACTGCAAAGCAAGGGAATACACATGTGGATACCAAAATATGTTTTAATTTAAACAATTTTCTGGAAGAAATGGTGCATTATTTGAAAAAAGTGCAAGGGTGCAAATATTTTTGGCCACAACTGTTTGTCAACCAATGTCCTTGCCCAGCACCATGCATTATGGTTGCCAACCTATGGTTGTTTGTCCGTGCTCTATCCTTTTAAATGTTGAGCGTCAAGCAAGGACGCAGCAATTACCCTTTTTAAAGTCTTTGGCATGACTCGGCTGTTATACGAACCGCCGACCTCTCAGACTCAGAGTGGATGCTCCAGCCATTACACCACCGAGTCTGGTATAAAGTTTCACGAACCAACCAATGTCTGGTATAAAGTTTCACTAAAAACTGTTATTCTAATAGAGTACTAGAGTGCTAATATAGAGAGTGATGTACACGCATGCACACACGATTTGCCAAATTATTTCAGCTAAGAAATGAATGACAAACTTTTAATACATTTAAAATGTAGCCTTAAACAGTTTGTGTCAAGAACAATAAAATTACTGGGCCAGTGGAATAGGTACAGTTGGTACAGTCATGGCCAGACAAATTTTTATCAGTATGAAAACTGTTTTTCACCCACCCAAAAACCCAGCCTTAGAAAAAGACCTTGGGATCAATCTGTAAATTTTCAGTGTTTTCAACAACAGGCTTACATATTCGACCAACACAACCAGTGAGGAAGTGAAAATGTGTCAGAAACAAAACTTTGCCACAGAATTAAATGAAAGTTGAAATACAACGTACGTTTTTTATTCTCCTGTTGGCTTCAGATGAACTGCAGCAAAAAAGAAAAAAAAAGAAAAGAGCTTCAGCACATCTTCAAAAAAATAGGGGCAATACCCCTGGGCGCTCACCTGGTAGAATAAAGCACGATACTAGACTGACTAAAGGTATTCTCAACAGTATCACGGTATTTTCAACCAATTTCAATGGTTGCTAGAAGACAGGACAGCATGTAGAGAAGACAGGACACCTGGATCCACTTTGACCCCCAGTGGATCCCCTTAGACTTCGATTTTCTTAATGCCGTGAAAAAACTTTGGTACATCACGGGTGATGAAGGTTGTGGTCAAATTTCTTCGAAATAGTGTTTGTAGTTTCAGAAGAAAAAGCAAATTCCTATTTTTAGGGGGGGGGGGGGCAGACCTGGATCCACTTTGACTCCCTGTAAACCCCCTTAAACCCCGATTGTTTTTAATGCTGTGAACAAACTTTAGTTGCAACATACCAAGTATACCTCTCTGGCCTTGCCCCCCCCCCCCCCCCAGCTCTCTCTGGGCTCTGTCCCGCAAATATTCCTACAGGTCGCACAAGATCAGCCTGCAACCCTCTTATGGTTAAACTGCCAAAATCAAGACTCTCTGCTCACCTTCACTCCTTCATTCCTTCATTCTTCTTTTCTCCCGCCTCTGGAACAAACTCCCTCACTCTCTTCAATCCCACTCCACCCTCCAGGTCTTTAAAACAGCTGTTCACCACCATCTCTTATCTTCCCCCATCCAAAACCTTGATCTTTTCTACCCCCGCTAATTTCACCCCAATTCCACTTTTTTGAAATAACAACTTCTGTCCTGGAAGTCCTTGGTGTCCTTGTGTTTTATACTTCTCCCACCCCCCCCCCCTTCCCACGCCTCCTCCCCCCAAAGCCCTCTCCCTCCCACACATCTCCCTGCTCTCAAATGTTGTGTTTGTGTGCTTCCCTTTCTCTCCCCATCTTGTCTTCCGCTCCCTCTTTTTATATATTTTGTTTGTCTGGTTGATTTGTTTGTGAAGTAAATGTTAGCTCTTTCACGAGCCTCGATTCAGTATACAAAAGTATCATTTGTGCCAAGTTGCGTCACAATCCCATCAGCGGTTTCGGAGAAGAAGTTGCAAGTGTTTACGGAATGACGGACTGACGAAGCGCCATCACATAAGCTCCCAGGAATTACGTTCCAGGTGAGCTACCTAGAACGGCACTTGGTAGAGCGCATCAAACAGTTTACATTCTGTATTCCACTGATAGATTGGAACTGTATCTGGACCTGAACCAAAATCTAATCGGCTTGTTCTTGTCACTTACCCAACTCATCCACCAAGTTGTCATAAGTTAACCCTCAACTTTTTGAAATATCAAGCTATATATTGTCTTTGGCCCTATCACTCAATGGTGAAGCATCACTTATTAAAAAAATTAAAAATTCTCGTATCTGGAGGATCCAGATTCGAATCTTCACCAAAATTGAATACTTTCTTCCTTTTCACACACCCAACCTCCCCACCAAATTTCGTCCGAATCCGTCCACAACTTTTTGAGATATCCAGTTCACAAACAGACAAACAGGGGTGAAAACATAACCTCCATCCACTCTCAGTGGCAGAGGTAAACACAACACCAGCAATGAAAGGAACAATAACAATGACAAAATTTGTTAAGTGAGGTTAGCAAAATATGAATAGATTCATTGTCTACAGGAAAATTCCATGTTTGGGATGAATGTCTTCAGGATGTGTCAGCAGCATAGATGTTCCGAGGCCAGGATAGACAAAGAAACCAAACTAAGTCCATGCCTCCTGCGCACGTCAGCTCTAAATGCAGTACCATTATTGGCAGAGTGAAGGGGACAGCTGTCTGATTGTGCCTTGCATTTCACTAAAACTGACCCAGATAGAGTGGCTTGGATGGAACGGCAGTGGCAGCTGATGGCATGGAATTTGGTTCAACGGTCAGGTGATGAATAGACACTGCAAGATAATCGGACTCCTTAGTCATAATGTGCAAGTGACCCTTTTTGGAAATTACGAGTCACGTAGGCATGGTACAATGTTTGTGGGTGTCCAGGAGAAAAATGAGAAGAGTATCGGAGGCACCGTGCTGTGCCTCATGTTATCTGCTCGGCATGATGGCAAATGTGAAATTGTTGGAAAAGTGTGGGTGATCATCATCAACAACAACAAAAAAATTAACCTGTGTTCTCTCGTTAGCTTACAGGATCATTCAGATTCATTTCAACAATACACAAGAAGCAATTTTGAAAAGTTGACAACTAAACTAACCGCAGAAGAGTTCCTGGTTTAAATTCAAGGCAGAATTGAATTGCAGCATGTATCACTGACACAAGACCAAGAAGCCAAACGTCATGCGTACGTGAGAGTGTGCCGCGTTGATGGATCTTGGAGGTCACCTGGGTCGAAAAGTTGGGAGACTTTCAGGCCCAGGCTGGCACAGCCATGCAAAAAAGCACCAAGGTTATCCTAAAAAAACAAAAAAAAAACATGAGGTTGACATTCATCGGTTTTGATCACATTATCATCCCTTATCATTCATCCACACATCAAGAAAAAAAAATAATGGGGTTGCATCATTGAGAAAAACCAACAAGAATAAGCCGATTAGATTTTGGTTAAGGTTCGGAAGCCTATCAGTGGGAGACAAAACGTAAACTGGTCAGCCTGGCGGAGGTATGCGCTCCAACGAGCGCCATTCCAGTTTGAACCATTTTGTCACAAAACCATTTTGCGAATTTTCTCGCTAGAAAGAGTAAACAAGGAGGTCGAAGGAAGAACTGGAAAGAAAAAGATCACGTGATACATTAGAAACCTGAAAGTAAAAGGAGGGTTAGATAACCTACAGTGACCTAGCTTGGCGTGTGCGGAAAAGGAACTGAGTGAGCTAAAACCACCTGTACGAAGGTCAGTGGGGCCAAAACAGACAAAAGTGGTCCAAGTTCCTCAAGATGATCCCTATGCCATCAGTGATGTCAGGATTGTAAGGAAGTAAATAACATTTTATACAAAAGAAAAGCAGTAGACAGTAGGATATATTGGTGTACTTTTACATGACAAGGATATCAGTAACCAATTGATGCATCAATGGAATGAATTTAAAAAATCAAACCAGATGTTTTCTTGTTATTTTTATTTTGTTTTGCTTTATCCTTATATTTTTCTAATCTTCTCTTAGCCCCTTACCTAGAGTGGCTGTATGCCTTGTCTGGGGCGATATCCTTAAATAAATAAAAAAATCTGCATGTCACTATGACCTTACAATTATCCTCAAAAAGAATGAGGCTATGCTTCATTGCTTCAGCCAAGACTAGAAGGTGCGACACGCCATTCAAAGTTGTAGATAGCTGTTTTATTGAACTTTTGTTTCATCAAAATCTGTCAGCTTTGAATATTTGTTTCACCAAGATCAGGAATATTGCTTTGTGTGAAAACCTAGAACAGGTATTGCTGTAAAATTAAGGTTTGATGGAAAATTATGAGCAGTTAAAATAAGCGGAAGCATTAGTCAAGATCCAAATAAATAAATTGTGGGGCCATCAAAAAAAAATTACACCAACAGGAAACACATCAGAGACATGTTTATTATTTACATGAACGAGGCTCATGGAAGAGCGAGGTAGAACTGGCGGTGGGACAAAATCAAGGGAATGAACGAACAGGAAAAGGGGACAGGGAAGAGGAGAGGAAAAACTGAAAGTAGCAAGAAAGGTGTTTAGGTTATGAAAGGTTAATAAGGGTAATAAAGATAATGGGTCATAATCGAGGATAACAAGAGATGGAGGTGCACTGGTCAATTGAAGGCTTGGAGGGAAGAACGAGATAGAACAGCTTCTGCAATGGTGGTTCCATAGACATGAGAAGTGAGGAATGAAAGAGTTGGTGTTCAGTCCGCCTCAATTTTGGAAGTTTAATAAGGAAGGGGTTACCTGCGAGTGTGTACTTCATTCCTAGGAATCTATGAAAGGCCTCTACAGAGTCAGAGTCTCTCCAGCCATGCTGCCCAAACGTTTTATAGTGGGAAACCGTTTCACACAGCAAGTGTCTTGGTGCAATCCCTTTGGAGAATAAGGCCTCTTATCTGGCCAGGCCACACCGCAAAGCAAAGCATAAGGCCAGCATGCACGGAAAGCAAAGCCAAAGGTTAGGCCACGCGGGAAGCAAAGCCAAAGGCCAGGCCATGCGGGAAGCAAAGCCAAAGGTTAGGCCACACCGCAAAGCACAAGGCCAGCATGCACGGAAAGCAAAGCCAAAGCGACGCGAGTTAGGCCACGTGAGAAGCAAAGCCAAAGGCTAGGCCATGCCGGAAGCAAAGCTAAAGGCCGAGACGTGCAAGAAGCAAAGCCAAAGGTTAGGCCGGGCAGAAGCAAAGCCAAAGGCCACGACATGCAAGAAGCAAAGACAAAGGTCACGACATGTAAGAAGCAAAGCCAAAGGTTAGGCCGGGCAGAAGCAAAGCCAAAGGCCACGACATGCAAAAAGCAAAGCCAAAGGCCACGACATGCAAGAAGCAAAGCCAAAGGCCACGACATGGAAGAAGCAAAGCCAAAGGTTAGGCCGGGCAGAATCGAAGCCAAAGGCCACGACATGTAAGAAGCAAAGCCAAAGGTTAGGCCAGGCAGAAGCAAAGCAAAAGGCCACGACATGCAAGAAGCAAAGACAAAGGTCATGACATGTAAGAAGCAAAGCCAAAGGTTAGGCCGGGCAGAAGCAAAGCCAAAGGTTAGGCCGGGCAGAAGCAAAGCCAAAGGCCACGACACGCAAGAAGCAAAGCCAAAGGCCACGACATGCAAGAAGCAAAGCCAAAGGCCACGACATGGAAGAAGCAAAGCCAAAGGCCAATCCGTGCAAGAAGCAAAGCCAAACGTCAGGCCAGGCGGAAGGGGGAACACAAGACCAAGCCTCGCAAGATGCGAACCATCAGTTCAGGCTTCGCGAGAGGTGAAGGACTAAGTTTTTAGGGACTATCTAAATCAACGTTTTCAGTGTTATGACTATTTACAAGGCACAGAATTAAAATATTTTATCTGATGAAGAATGCTCTGAAGAATGTAATCTTTAAAGAATGTGCTGGCCAATTTCATCACAGTTGTTTGTCTTGCATCCCCTCGGCCGAATCCACCGAGATGTCCCACTCGTACAACACAAACTGAGGACGTTACACCAACAATGATGCTTAAACAACCGAATTGTAATGTCTATTTACTTGTTCATCATTAGACAATTCGTCATGTTCATAAAACCTCACCCCGGCTTCACTTTTAACACTCGAGTTATTCTCGGAAGCTGAAACAGTCTCAACTATGGTGTCCATAATTATCACCACCATTTCGAATTTGCCAGATTGAACATGTGATGCATCGGCTCATTACATGAGGCACAAATTCAGCTGGAAACGCACATTTTAACTGCTCTTTAACAGCCTGTGAACGTGAAACTGACAAGTCATTGATAGATCATCACCTTTTAAAGCAAAGAACTTACTACATTGCAAAAATGTTTGTTAACTTTCATAAACTCCTTGGTATAATGTTTAAAGGAACGAAGAGTCACACAGACTGAACAATTTCCAGATGTTCACAAACTAAGTTTTTTTTTTTTTTTTTATTCCTACAAACTTGTAAAAATCTATAATTTATTGTTCATCATGGGTTGGACACCTAGTTTTCACCGATACAAACAGGGTCTGGAAGGATGGCCTCGTGTTATGCAAACTCACCTCGGAGAAGTCTGGCCTGGGTTCAAATCTCGGCCCAGGTACAAACTGTCTTCCTGGTGTCTAGCAGGCCTGGTGAGGCATCGATGTCATCTACCGGAATTAGCTGGTGGACATTAAAGATCCCCTTGCTATGTCCTTCGGGAGAGCAAGGGAGTTATCCCCGACATCCTGGCCAAATTCCAAATTCCTGCTCCATCACTGCCGCACCCTAAGTCAATGATGCTCCCCCCCCTTCCTCACTCCCACACCCCTCTTTTCCTCTCCTCCCTCCTCCCCCCAGCTCTTCCCCATTCCCGTCTCTCCTTTCGAAGTATTCCCGATTCTCGGCATTCCCGACAGCGAAGCGCCGGATGGTATTTGCTCGTACAAAATATAATTGGAAACGGACAAACAGACAAACTGAAAAATGGATTGTTTGTGACAATAAAGTAAGCTTAAAAAAAAACAAAAATTCTCCAAATGTTGTGCACAAAGGAACAACTTTTTATTTTGGGAGGTGGAGGAGAAGAGTTTTTGGTTCGTGCCAGATAGGTGTTGCACAGAAAACGCTGTACAACAACGATTACGATTAAATCTACTACTAGTGCTACTACTTTAACCACCTCAATTACTCCCACCTTCTTGAGGCATCAATCAAACAAGTTTTTGGCTCAAGCCTTTCACGAACGAGCTGGTCAGGTCTAATGTTCGACTGAAGAAAGCAGGAATTGGGATTTTTTTCTGGGTACCAGTAATTGTTCTGGGTACTCTTCGTGAGGGACACCATAGGATCTAATGCCAGCAGGCAGACCATCCAGCTTAATTAAGGTCCATTCAAGGGGTGGAAAATAATGATGAAACGTCTTGCCTGTGAAGCACCAGGACGACAGTTTATAACTAGGCTCAGATTTGAACACAGGCTTACACGTACATCTCAAGATGAGTGCATATACCTCTAAAGCCTAAGCTAACCTGTCAGCACAGAGTAATCCCGCACACGCCATATAGAATTTAAACTTTATTCATCATTAATCCTTGCTGAATCTGAAATTGTGTGGGCCCCTGCCATCCTCCCCTCTTCCCCCCCCCCCCCCCCCCCCAAAAAGAAAGAAAGAAAAAAAAAATTAAATAAATAGCCTATATTTAACCAAAGCTTTCAGAATCATTGGAATCTCCCGCGATGAAGCTAACTCCGAGGGCCTTTCACTCACTCACCGCAGGCAGGTTGGTGGTCTTTCCGTCTTCTACCGACTCCTCTCCGGCCTTGCTCCCCGAGCTCTGTCTGAGCTCTGTCCCCCAAATATTCCTACAGGTCGCACGAGATCTGCCAGCAACCCTCTTATGGTTAAACTGCCAAAATCAAGACTCTCTGCTCACCTTCACTCTTTCATTCCTCTTTTCTCCCACCTCTGGAACAAACTCCCTCACTCTCTTCAATCCCACTCCCCCCTCCAGGTCTTTAGAACAGCTGTTCACCACCATCTGTTATCTTACCGCATACAAAACCTTGATCTTTTCTACCTCCGTTAATTCACCCCAGATCCACTTTTTTGAAATTCCGACTTCTTTCCTGGAAGTTCTAGCAGTGTCCATGTGTTCTATTCCTCTCACCCCCCCCCCCCCCCTTCCCGTGCCTCCTCACCTCAAGCCCTCTCCCTCCCACAGATCTCCTGATGTCCCTGCTCTCAAATGTTGTACTTGTGTGCTTCCCTCTCTCTCCCCATCTTGTCCCCTGCTCCCTTTATATGTTTTATGTGTCAGTTTGTCTTTTTGTGATTAATGTTAGCTCTTACACGAGCCTCGATCTATATATCCCCCCCCCCAAAAAAAAACTCAGCCAATGTTGCAGCTTTCATTTTAATAAATAAGTTTCCTTCTCGGAATTGTCCGTGCTCTATCCTTTTAAAGTCTTTGGCGTGACCCGGCCCAGGGTACAAAGCGTCGACCTCCCAGACACAGAGCGGACGCTCTAACCATTACACATGGAATTTAAACTGCATCACAGTTGGAATCGCAAACATGTGCATGTTGTCAAATTCATAACATTCGTTTCTTACAACCAGTCGAAAAAGTAACAGTTGAACTACTGAAGATGTTACGTATCATGTTACATGCTAGACAGATCACACAAATACCGACTACACCAGTCATACATGAAAGAGACATTCACAAACACTCTTAATCTATGGATTTGTACAACTGCACCAGGACAAGGTGGAATCAGGACTTACGGAATACTTCAGCGGTCAATAAGAGCTGAGCGAAGGACCGATACCAACGGTGCACTTGGACCACGTCTCTCTGGATCCACAGTGCCCGATCCACTCGGTAAGAGAGTGTGAAGCACGTGCCCGAACCCCTCACTATGCAGACCTATTATTAAACCATCCGGAACGTGACACCAAGCTAAAGGACTCCCAGCAATGTGTCCGCACTCAGGGCTCGGAGTTAAAACAGCTGCAAACTGCCACTGCCTCCGTCACATCGGAATACGCTTTGTCGGTCTGAGGGTGAACTTGTGAAACAGTAGCATTGAGGAAGAAACAAAGGGGAAAAAGAAAAGGAGACTCATGTAAAATTAATAAGAAAGAGAAGGTCCAAGGCACACAAAGAGCAATTTAGTTCCAGTAATGTTCTGCACCTGTTACCTGTGATTATACCCTTGCTTCCATGATGACACGAGTGCATGCAAATGGTTGTGTGGCTTTGCTTTTGTAGTGAAGTATTATCACTCTGAGGATCCTATAATCCAAAAAATGGAGGATTAACATGTACTAATTATCTGGAAGACTATAAGTCGAGGACTCACTGTATGGTAGCAGGAAAAGGCAAACATTGTTGGGTTTGTTACATCTTCTGAACCTTCGTATCGACCGTTTGGTCTTGAGGAACCCTTAAGACGCCACGAGGAAGGAGGCCTCTGCTTGGCAACCCTCAAACAGGTAAGGCTGGTTGTTGATGCCATCATTTGCAAATCCAGGTGACAAATATAGATTGTGTACTTGGGAATGTTTCCTGACAATGTCCTGTAAAGAAGTTTTGTTTTGGTCGCCACCCTTTATTTGGTTTCCCCTTTCTCCCTCAATGCACGTTTATTTTTCATTTCCATCTCTATTCATGTTGAGACAGCGTTTTAAAAGGACACGTGACCACAGCATGTCCCTGTTTTTGCCACGCCTCCCAGAAGGTCTGATAAAATCTCACCTTCACTGTACTGTGGTGTGGTCCAAATCAAATCCAATTTTCTAGTAGCTTGCTGGTCTTGCAGTCTGAGAACGTTTAAAGTTATGGATCATATTACAAGTACTGTATTTTTGTTTTAACATAGTATTCTTTCATGAAATACCCTCATTACCTCCGCAACCAAAGGTGTTTGTGAAACCGGGTGGTTTACCAATAGGTCTGCATCCACCATGCTCGGTCATGCAAAGTCATTCCTTGGCACCGAAGATGGACGGAGGTTATGTATTCACCCATGTTTGGCTGTTTGTTTGTTTGTCTGTCTGTGAGCAGGATATCTCAAAAGTTATGAACAGATTCAGACAAAAGTTGGTGGACAGGTTCGGTGTGTGACAAGAACGACGTGATTAGATGTTGGTGAAGATCAGGATCCAGATACTACATTTCATGTGATTCTTCACCAATGAGAGATAGGGCCAAAAACTATATGTAACAGGATATCTCAAAAAGTTATGGACGGATTACGACAAAACTCGGCGGACGGGTTGGGTGTGTGACAAGAACAAGTCGATTAGATTTTGGTTGAGGTCCAGATGCAGATCTGGCCTATCAGTAGGATACAACATATGAACTGTACTGCGTGGCAGAGGTATGTGCTACACTGACTATCATTCTAGTTCACGAGCTGTAATTACCCTGTGCTCGCAAAGCGAAAATCAGGGTTAAGCATTCAGTTGCGTACGTTGCGTACGGAGGAGGAGGGGGGAGGGGGGGAGGGGGAGGAGGAGGGGGGAGGGGGAGGAGGAGGGGGGAGGGAGGAGGAGGGGGGAGGGGGGGAGGGCGCGCGAATCGTCGAATCAGCGCGCTGCTCTGCCACCGATTCAGATTCCGTGTATAATATTCCTTGCTGAAAAAACAATATGGATCTAAAGATGAAAGAAAAAAAAAACCTATGTGGTGTGAATGGCAATGTTCCTCGCTGAAATGTGAAAAAACGCAATCACGCGGCAAGGAACATCACGTGATCGCTCTGAGCGATCGATTGCAACTCTGCATCGTGGGCGTGGCCAACGTGGCCTCGTGCTCCCAGGTGATTGGCTAACTCGAGCTCGAGAGAGCCATAATGCGCTACGTTATGGCAAAAAATATGGATCTAAAGATGAAAGAAAAAAAAAACCTATGTGGTGTGAATGGCAATGTTCCTCGTTGAAGTGTGAAAAAACGCAATCGCTTTTTGATATGAAATACGTGCGAACGCGTAACTGAGTTAATGGCGGCAAGGAACATCACGTGATTGCTCTGAGCGAATCAGCGCGCTGCTCTGCCATTCCGTGCATAATATTCCTCGCTGAAATGCGCTGAGGTAAAAATATGGTAAAAAAATATTATGAAATAAATTTTTAGGTCGGCCATGTCCTTCCCAGGCTCAATGGCCATGTTTGTGCCAAATATCAAGTACGTGAGCCTCTCCGTTTAGGAGTCTATCGGTAACATCACACACACACACACACACACACACACACACACACACACACACACACACACACACACACACACACACACACACACACACACACACACACACACACACACACACACACACACACACACACACACACAAACTGTGTTTTATATATATATAGATGATGTCATCGCTCACGTGGTCTGGCAGCCATATTGGATCACAGGGAAAAAAATGTTCAAAAACAGAAGAGTTGGCTCGCGACAAGTTGACTGCACAGGGTAAGTATTCTATGAATACCATCTAGTTGGTATAAGAAAAAGGATTGTAGACACAGAGGCAACTGTTGCAACAAACTACCAATACACACTCACTACCAATACACAAAATGAATTTCATACCAGTTGTATGAAAAGGATTATCTGATCTCACCATTCATGAATTATCATGAGAAATATGCCAGGAAAAAGCTGTAAACGCGCCAGGAAACTATGGGTTCAACTCAAAGGAAATTTAGAAGCCTGCGCTTGCTAAGGAAACTATGGGTTCAACTCAAAGGAAATTTAGAAGCCTGCGCTTGCTAAGGAAACTATGGGTTCAACTCAAAGGAAATTTAGAAACCTGTGCTTGCTAAGGAAACTATGGGATCTTCAATATGAGTCCAACACTTGGAATAAGTGTTTCAATCCTGACCTCTGTCTCTGTCTGTCTTGGCAAATCGGAAATCTTAACAACCTACAAGGCCTTCATTCATAGGTAGATAGAGTACTGCATCCCCCATTTGGGCTGACATTCCCCCCTCATCGAATTCAGGTCTTGATTCTGTGTAGATCAAGGCCCTAAAAACCAAGGCAATATCCTGCAAAGAAGGCGTATGTCTGGGCCTGTTGCTCCTGCTGACAGATCGGTGGCCTCTCTATCTTCAATACTGTACCTCTTTTCTGGTCTTGCATCCTTCTGCCCTTTCAGTGGTCTCTCCACCCTCCCCCACAGGTTTCCCTAGCACACACATGTTCTACCAGGACCTAACTTCTGGTGAAACTCCATAAATCCAGACTTCTGACTGCTCACCTCCACTTACTTGTTCCTCTTCTCTTGCCTGTGGAACCAACTTGCTCAGTCTGTTCAATCTCTTTTTTTTCCCTCCAGGGTTTCAGGTTGGCCATTCACCTCTGCAGAACATTTCCCATCCCATTCATACACATGATCTCCCCTCCTCCCTCATGAACCCCCTTAAAACAAATGAATTAATGAACTGAAAATCTGGCTGAAGATCTCTTATAATGAATAGAATGGTCCAATAAGGGGCCATTGAAGTTTGATCAGATTCAGCCAGTAATTGAACCCAGACCAAGGGAGTTCATCGGCCAGCACAGAACTTCTGAGATATCCTACCATTGTTGGGATCACATCTTGTAATTTTGTGGAACCGAGATTACTTCCTGGTTGTGGGCATCAATCTTTTAAAACATTGGAAGTTTCTCAATACATTCAAGATTTATGGCATTAAAAATTACGACAAATTTTTTTTATTTCCGATTATTTTCTGCACCTACTCTCTCTCAACTGAATAATCCCAAATAAGAAGAAAACCAGTAAGCTAACTGATCAAGAAGAGCTCTAAAAAGTCATGGTGTGTTCACTGGCATCTTTTTGCAATATCTGTTCTTTCAAAATATCCCAGTAGATGGTATCATGGGCATTTAGAATCCTGACCCAGCAATAAAATGTCATCTCCGTGCTTCACAGCCAGGATGATTCGTCAATGTGTGTGCCGTCCGTCGGATGACGTTAAACGGGCGTCCTGTCTGCCGGCATTAGTTGGTTGGTGGAGTTAAAGACCCCACGGTGTCCTTTCTGAAGAGAAGGCCAGCTATCGCTGGCACCAGGAACATATGACAAATTCCTGCCCTAACCAACAGAGCGCATTGCATCAGTGGCAGAACTGTTCCCTCAGCGAATCATGCTATCCCTGCAGCCTTGTGCTGTCTACAAAATAAGAAGAATAAATTAAATTAAAGAGGACATTTATTTCAATTAGAATTTTCCGTGAAATATCAAGTCACAGTTAGAGAGAGGGAGTGAGAGTGAGAGCGAGAGCGAGAGCGAGAGCAAGCAGGAATGGAACGCGTACATAACACACCTTTAGATGCCATTTTTCCCAGCAGAGCAGGGGTTGGCCTTTTTGAGGCACCATGGTCCCCTTTTTGAAGCAATGTTTTATGGCCGGATGCCCTTCCTGCCACCAACCCTGTTAGTCGCCTCTTGCGACAAACACGGAATTAATTACCAGTGACCTGGTACTCAATTAGCCGACCTCGGAAGGATGACAGGCTGAGTCAACCCCCCTGGCGTTAATTCAGCGATGCCCGGGATTCGAACCCAGGATCCTAGGATCCCAAGCCGGCACCCTAACCGCTAAGCCAACACCAGGCTATCATCTAACACTTCAGAATGTATCTATTTGTATCTAATACTTCAAAATGTATCTATTTGTATCTAACACTTCAAAATGTATCTATGTGTATCTAACACTTCAGAATGTATCTATTTGTATCTAATACTTCAGAATGTATCTATTTGTATCTAATACTTCAAAATGTATCCATTTGTATCTAACACTTCAGAATGTATCTATTCGTATCTAACACTTCAAAATGTATCTATTTGTATCTAACACTTCAGAATGTATCTATTTGTATCGAACACTTCAGAATGTATCTATTTGTATCTAATACTTCAAAATGTATCCATTTGTATCTAACACTTCAGAATGTATCTATTCGTATCTAACACTTCAAAATGTATCTATTTGTATCTAACACTTCAGAATGTATCTATTTGTATCGAACACTTCAGAATGTATCTATGTGTATCTAACACTTCAGAATGTATCTATGTGTATCTAACACTTCAGAATGTATCTATTTGTATCTAATACTTCAAAATGTATCCATTTGTATCTAACACTTCAGAATGTATCTATTCGTATCTAACACTTCAAAATGTATCTATTTGTATCTAACACTTCAGAATGTATCTATTTGTATCGAACACTTCAGAATGTATCTATTTGTATCGAACACTTCAGAATGTATCTATTTGTATCTAACACTTCAGAATGTATCTATTTGTATCGAACACTTCAGAATGTATCTATTTGTATCTAACACTTCAGAATGTATCTATTTGTATCTAACACTTCAGAATGTATTTATTTGTATCTAACACTTCAGAATGTATCTATTTGTATCTAATACTTCAGAATGTATCTATTTGTATCTAACACTTCAGAACGTATCTATTTGTATCTAATACTTCAGAATGTATCGATTTGTATCGAATACTTCAGAATGTATCTATTTGTATCTAACACTTCAGAATGTATATATTTGTATCTAACACTTCAGAACGTATCTATTTGTATCTAATACTTCAGAATGTATTTATTTGTATCTAACACTTCAGAACGTATCTATTTGTATCTAATACTTCAGAATGTATCTATTTGTATCTAATACTTCAGAATGTATCTATTTGTATCTAATACTTCAGAATGTATCTATTTGTATCTAACACTTCAGAATGTATCTATTTGTATCTAACACTTCAGAATGTATCTATTTGTATCTAACACTTCAAAATGTATCTATTTGTATCTAACACTTCAGAACGTATCTATTTGTATCTAATACTTCAGAACGTATCTATTTGTATCCAATACTTCAGAACGTATCTATTTGTATCTAATACTTCAGAATGTATCTATTTGTATCTAACACTTCAGAATGTATCTATTTGTATCTAACACTTCAGAATGTATCTATTTGTATCTAACACTTCAGAATGTATCTATTTGTATCGAACACTTCAGAATGTATCTATTTGTATCGAACACTTCAGAATGTATCTATTTGTATCTAACACTTCAGAATGTATCTATTTGTATCTAACACTTCAGAATGTATCTATTTGTATATAACACTTCAGAATGTATCTATTTGTATCTAAGACTTCAGAATGTATCTATTTGTATCTAATACTTCAGAATGTATTTATTTGTATCGAACACTTCAGAACATATCTATTTGTATCTAGCACTTCAGAATGTATCTATTTGTATCGAACACTTCAGAATGTATCTATTTGTATCTAACACTTCAGAATGTATCTATTTGTATCTAACACTTCAGAATGTATCTATTTGTATCTAACACTTCAGAATGTATCAATTTGTATCTAACACCTCAGAACGTATCAATTTGTATCTAACACTTCAGAATGTATCAATTTGTATCTAACACTTCAGAACGTATCTATTTGTATCGAATACTTCAGAATGTATCTATTTGTATCTAACACTTCAGAACGTATCTATTTGTATCTAATACTTCAGAATGTATCTATTTGTATCGAACACTTCAGAATGCATCCATTTGTATCTAACACTTCAGAATGTATCTATTTGTATCTAACACTTCAGAATGTATCTATTTGTATATAACACTTCAGAATGTATCTATTTGTATCGAACACTTCAGAATGTATCTATTTGTATCGAACACTTCAGAATGTATCTATTTGTATCTTAACACTTCAGAACGTATCTATTTGTATATAACACTTCAGAATGTATCTATTTGTATCGAACACTTCAGAATGCATCTATTTGTATCGAACACTTCAGAATGTATCTATTTGTATCTAACACTTCAGAATGTATCTATTTGTATATAACACTTCAGAATGTATCTATTTGTATCGAACACTTCAGAATGTATCTATTTGTATCGAACACTTCAGAATGTATCTATTTGTATCTAACACTTCAGAACGTATCTATTTGTATCGAATACTTCAGAATGTATCTATTTGTATCTAACACTTCAGAACGTATCTATTTGTATCTAATACTTCAGAATGTATCTATTTGTATCGAACACTTCAGAATGCATCTATTTGTATCTAACACTTCAGGATGTATCTATTTGTATCTAACACTTCAGAATGTATCTATTTGTATCTAATACTTCAGAATGTATCTATTTGTATCTAACACTTCAGAATGTATCTATTTGTATCTTAACACTTCAGAATGTATCTATTTGTGTCGAACACTTCAGAATGTATCTATTTGTATCGAACACTTCAGAATGTATCTATTTGTATCGAACACTTCAGAATGTATCTATTTGTATGTAACACTTCAGAATGTATCTATTTGTATGCGTACATAACACAGGCATTGATTATTTTGTTTAAGTTTCGTTGAACATCCTTGTGTGTTTCAACAGATGCCAAACCAAAACCATACATGTGAAGCTACATATGCATGTTTTGACTTGAGAATGGCTTTGCATCTTGCAAGAGAAAGCAAAGGAGACAGCAGAGGAGGCCGGTGCCTTTTGGCATGCATGCTCGTATTTGGCATAAAACAAAAGTCTTGTCCTCACCAGCAACCAATCACAAGCATGATGCTAGCATAGTGATAGCAGTTACAAAACCCATGAGGGTGTGACAGCATACCACACTAAGCTCAGTACAGTTGGGATGAAAATTTAACACAAACACATCGGAGTGAGAGAACAAGGTGGAATTGACATGATGGAGTTTTTATGAGTGTGAGGGAAATGCAAGGGAATCGATTTGTTGGAAAGATCATTCCAGACATCTTGGATAGAATCGAGGATAAACATAAGGGCGGACGGCATGTGGCTTACCACGCCTGTACATGTTATCCTCTTTGGAATCAAAAAGAAAAACTAATAAACCATTTATGACTCCAAGTACAAACAAGGACATGCAGTATAGAATGGTCCCTACAATGAGACAAGGACAGCAGCTCTAACACACCGCATTCCTGGGCGGTCGGCCATGCTGTGGCCAGGAGACGAGAGACAACAGGCCTGGTAGTTGAAGTTCAACGGTACACTTCACTCTGCGACCATTCATCTTCCTCAGCCGCAGCACCTCCCGCGGTGTCACTACCCTTTCACTACGACAGTGTAACCCATACCGTCTCCACTGTTCAAGTTGAAATAGCTCGTTTTTATTTCGCACTAGCAGGGCTACCCGACATTGCCCGGTGCTGTTCTAATCCTGTTCGCATTTTGAAGAAATCAAAAAGTTATATTTTTCTATTTTTTGTGAGGTGTCCTAAAACACTTCCATACACCCATTATGGAATGGGGTCAGGGATCATTTAATATTACCTTTCACATAGCTATAGAGTTGGCTAAGGTACGACAGAGTGATTAAAAAAAATCCCCCCCCCCCCCCCCCCCAAAAAAAAAAATTGTACAATTTTTCAAAATGATTTTTGCCTAAAAATTTCCCAGGCACTCACAGAGGAATGTCTGAAAGTTTGATGAAGAACCGTTTGACTATCTTTGAGAAAAATGGCGACACGCACACAAGAGTAGGCGAGGTATCTTTCATCCTGAACATAACCCTGGCCTTGGACCAAAACTCAAAGAACAAGAAAACTTCACAACCTGAAACACGAATTATGGAGATAACAATCAACGACACAGGTACACACGCACACCTTTCTTACAGTATTGATGAGAATATAAACTTTTTGTATGGAGTGGGAGATCCTGAACATTCAACAGATGATGACATCACAACAGTAGAAAGAGAGAGAAAAAGAGAGAAAAAAAGAGAGAGAAAAAGAGAGAAAAAGAGAGAGAAAAAGAGAGAGAGAAAGAGAGAGAGAAAGAGAAAGAGAAAGAGAAAGAGAAAGAGAAAGAGAAAGAGAGAAAGAGAAAGAGAGAAAGAGGGGTGGGTAGGGAGGAGAAACATCAACAGCAGGGTTTGAAGGACAAAATAGAGAAAACCTTGGACAAAAAATGTGTGTGGGGAGGAATGAGGGGTTGGGGAGAATACATGGGGTGGACAAAGTGGAGCAAACACTCAGGAAGGAAAAACTGGATATTTGGAAGGAGGTGGGCTTGGGGCATGGGAAGGGGGAGAGCACGATGGGGGTAGACCAGATCATGGCTTTGGATGGGTGATGATCTCAGATGGTGGTGTCCTGCTGTCTTTAACACCTGAACTAATGCTATTTTAAAGCTATGCCAGACGCAAGAGTTTGAAAGATAAATTGATGCAACGTTCATTAATTGTTTTCCCCATACATTCACACAGACACTATTGTTAACACAACATTCCCATCACAGAACGCCATTGTGACGGGACACTGAGAAAGTCGCTTTTCACTCACCAGGCCGGCAATGGGCGACGCTCTTCTGTTGATCTTCCACACACAACCAGGATGCAAAATGTTGATCAATCTGCATCAGACACATTTATATTATTGTTATTCTATAGTATTATGAGCTATGGAGTCAATTATCGACTAACAGCGCAGTTCCAGGGAGAGACATGGGCCCAAAGGCATTGTGCTATGACCGGCTAGAAACGCAAGCTGCAGACAAGCACAACCATTGTGTGTTTTGGCTCTACATTCCCGTGGCCTCCCATTTCTCCTTGGTTTTGACCCTTTGTGTACTCAGCATAGAAAGCTATGTTCAGCTACAGATAATGACATCAACTATTCATTCTGTAACATATTCAAGCGGTTGAATTGCAAGAGTGAAGGAAAGAATGTGGGGTAGAGAGGGAGGGGAACATAAAGTTGTTGATTGTTTTGTTCAGAATTTCCACATACGATCAAGGCATAATGATATAATAATAATGAGTAAGAAGATGAAGAAGAGGAAGAAAGAATAAGAAGAGGAGAAACAAGAGGAATAACAACAAGAAGAAGAAGAAGAACCAGCAGGGACCAACAGGACATCCATGCAATGCAAAAATGTGACTAAGTCTCCAAGTACTCTACTCCCCTCTACTCTCCTCCAGCCCCCCACCCTCCCCAAACACCAAGACCTTAACCTCCACCTCCCAACCCGAAGGCATCAATCCACTCCCCACCACCTCTCATTCACCCCTCACCAAAAGTCCTCACCCCCACCCTCAAAAACCCCATCCCCATACCACAATTTCTTTTCAACACCTTTCCCCCTCAAATCCCCCCACCCTGCGCCTCCATCCCCACCACCTCCCTCCTCCCCCCCACCCCCCTCCAGTCCTCACCCTCCCTCTCCTAACCAAAAGGAGTGAATCCCCTTCCCACTTAAAACATCGCCACCACTCGCAACCACAATGTCTTCTCAACACCTCTCCTTCCTCCCGAAAGCCTCAACCTCTCCCTCCCAACACTGACCCAACTTTGCTTTGCTCCCCCGCCACCCCCACCCACATCACAACCCCAAGTTTGTCCTCCTGTCCTCCTGTCCTCCTGTCCTCCTGTCCTACTCTCCTCACCCTCCTCACCCTCCTCCCCTCCTCCCACTCATCATAAAAGCAAACGGGCATTCCCACATCGAACAGTGGAATATTTAATGCTTTCCACTCCCCTATCATGCTCTCACTGATATCACACAAACCCATCTCGGTCGCTTGTCCAATGCACGATCCCACAAAATATGCGGAAAGCCCATGGCATTGCAAATCTCAAGTGGCCATGAGCAGGCTAATTGTGCCAATAAACGACCCAAAACCATTTAGTTTCTTATTGATGCATATACTGTACATATGGCTAAAAGTAGATAATGACGGATATTTTCTTTCACAATGTCACAACATTACCGAAAGGTGCCAGGTAAAGAACGGTTTTATGGTACCTGGTCGAGTCGTTTACGAGAAAATAGTCGGGAATGATGGCAAGGACCTACATAACATCTGCAGTAAAAGCCCTGCTTGAGAGAATGACACTTAGTTATTTGGGTGGTGTATAGACAATTGACCGCTGCTACCTCAATCACCGAGGCCTAATCCTCACAGGGCTCATGATGCATATCAGCTCAAAATCCTCTTAACTGTCACTTTGGTCGTGCTAAACAGAAGGGCAAATGTATACGGAGGGTATGGCGATTCTGAATAAGACAGCTCTGAAAATGTATTTGGCTTCGCATATCACCAAAATGGCGGCCATATGATTCTTCGGCGGGTTGATTTTTTCATGTCATCTACAAACAAAGGTGTCGGTCAAATTGGAACCATCCTCTGATATAAAGAGTGTCCCATTATTATTGGTGCAAAACATATTGGTACATTTAAAAGTCAAACTCAGCTCACTATGAACCATGATTGTTATTGGGCAAACCACATTTCAAAGTTGGTCTCCAAAGCCAGTCGCAGATTGGGCATCTTCCATCATAAAAATACATAGACAAGGCGTTCATCCGCAACTTTATGGAGTACTGCTCTCCCCTCTGGGCTGACTCCTGTGCCTCACACCTTGCTCAGCTTGGCACAGTGGAAACCAAAGCCTTCAAAGATCATTGGAATCTCCAGCATTGAAGCCGAGTCCATGGACCTATCACCTGGACGCAGTACCATGATGTGCCAATTATACAGCCACCTCATTACTCTATCCTCACTCCAGTTGACTTACATCTCTGGGGTAACCTTAAAACATTGGCGTACTGCAAAAACCCTGACAGCATCAGGGAACTTCTTTGACCGACGCGTATGTCACGTGATCAAAATAGAGGGTGGCCATATGGAGGTATATTGAACGTGACAAGTTGATGGTTTTATAGGGCATCACTTTTTTTTTTTAACCGAAAACAATACAATTGCCTCCAAAAATAACTAAAAGCAATAAAGTTATAGACCCTTATTTTTGCACCAGCAACAATGGGTTCCTCTGTGGGAAGGAAAACAAATAAAATAGATTGAGACACTGCCAAAATAAGTAAAGAATCTCAGAAAAAATTCCAAAAGCCTGACTCTACGATGTATGCATCAAAGTGGTCATGTGACATTAGGGTGGCACACAAGACCGAGAACGGTACAGCATTACACACGACTATGCGTTGTAATCCAACTTACTCACAAAGCAGCACACCATCCTGGAGCGCATCACGAATATTATCGGTCTCAATTTTCTTTCCCGTCACTGCCTGGTAGGAAGAAGTGAGCATCTGTTACTACAGTGATGTCCCCTTGGGATGTTGCCCTTTTGTTGATTTGCGTGCATTCTCAGAAACAGAAACGGCAAATGTATTCCAGTATGGAAAGTGAACTACTGCAACCACTGAGCAAAAGGTCTTGTTGCTAGAAAAAAAAAAACCTGACATCTTCATCATCATTATTATCGTCAATGAGCATAATCATCATAAATACTTGCACGGGCTCAGCTAGTAGTGCACATAAAGGCCGAACCCACAAATACACGCACGTGCACACAAATGACAGTGGGGGGAAAAAATGTGCCGATGACTGAAAAAAACGAATAAATCAAAGGAAACAAAAACAGATTCTTGATTGCAATTTTTTTTTTTTTACAAATACATGACATGGTTGAAATAAAAGGAGAGGATCACATTATGTTTTTTTTAAATGACTTGTTAAAAAAAGGTATCACACAAACTTAATACATCATGTAATTCAATCAATATCCCATGATAATAGAACACATCCATGTTATGATGATGATGATCAAGCTTATCAGATGACAGCAAATAATAGCAAATAATGCTAGGAAGTGCAAAATGAATCGTGAACACAGGGTAAGTAGAATAAGGTTGTTTTTGTTCGACAAGAGCAAGGCCTAATGAGGAGCACAGACTCCGGCCGAGTCATACGGAAGACTTTAAAAATGGTAAATGCTTCTTCCTGGCTTGATGCTCAGCATTTCATTGGGATGGAGCACAAACAAGCAAGGGTTGGAAAAACTAGCGCAGGCTTGAAGGGCCTAATGGCTTACTCCTGCGTCAAAATTCCTTGTAAGGTAAGTCATATTAAATAGAGAGAGAAAGAAAAAAAAAACACTGAAATCAGCAAGTAAAAGGGTTGGGTTAGTGAGGGATAATGGTGGTAATGAAGATAATGGGACAGGATGGTGGCAATCCATTGCCTGCTTCAAGTCCTGGAGGGAAGAACAGTCTCTGGAAGGTAGTTCCGTAGATAGTAGAAGCAAGGAATAAAGGTGTTGAGGTGCTTGGATTTTTGGAAGTTTAACCAATTGGGGGTTACAGGAAGAACTCGTGTATCCTGGAGAGAGAGCGAGTTGATATATTAAAAATTAATTGATATATTAAATAAATATTTTTTGACAAACTGAGGACAAGCCTATGCGAGGAAAGGGGAGAAAAATGTTGATGAGCGACTTGCAAGACTATCGAGAGAAACGAAAAGAGTCAGAAGAGAGAGAGAGAGAGAGCGAGCGAGCGCGGATGGACTCAATGGCAACAAAAGGTGGACAAATGACAATTTGAAGTGTAGATCAATTTCCTCAACAATTTATCATCTATCTATAATTCCAGTAATCTCTGTATGTGTGTTTGTTTGTTTGTTTGTTTGTTTGTCTGTGACCGCTGTTTCTCGACAACCACGGGTCCGATATACTTTAAACTTGCCAGGTATATTGCTGGGGACCCGAGGATGTGCCTTTTCAAGGTTTCATATTAATCGGAGAAGTAGTTACCGAGCTATGTCCAAAAAACGATTCAACCAATCAGAGAGCAGCGAGCTATCGCGTGTGCCGAACGTGGCGAACACACTCTGCCTCGGACGGCACATTTGAGAGCGTATTCATTTATTTCACGTTGGCAAACTATGTTGCCGCTATGTTGGCGTTAAACTATGTTTTAAAACTAATTAAAACCATTTCATGTAAATAGAGGGGGGGGATTGTCACTGTACTCGCAAGCCGTTCGCCGTTCGCTTTGGCGTTGCGAATGGACCAAAACATTTCATGGACCAAACCATTTCATGTAAAGCGTTCGCCGTTCGCTTTGGCGTTGCGAATGGACCAAAACATTTCATGGACCAAACCATTTCATGTAAATAGAGGGGGGGGGATATAATTTTAGATATATATATAGTACGGGCATGCCCTAGTCTATCTATAATTCCACTAATCTCTGTGTGTATGTTTGTTTGTATGTTTGTCTGTGACCGCTGTTTCTCGACAACTACCGGTCCGATATACTTGAAACTTGCCAGGTATATTGCTGGGGACCCGAGGATGTGCCTTTTCAAGGTTTTAAATTAATCGCAGAAGTAGTTACCGAGCTATGTCCAAAAAACGATTCAACCAATCAGAGAGCAGCGAGCTATCACGTGTGCCGAACGTGGCGAACAGACTCTGCCTCGGATGGCACATTTGAGAGCGTATTCATTTATTTCCCGTCGGCAAACTATGTTGCCGTTAAACTATGTTTTAAAACTAATTAAAACTAATTTGCGATTCATCGTAACTGCGATTCGTAACTGCCGTTCGCTTTGGCTTTGCGAATGGACCAAACCATTTCATGTAAATAGAGGGGGGGATTGTCACCGTACTCGCAAGCCGTTCGCTTTGGACCAAACCATTTCATGTAAATAGAGGGGGGGGATATAATTTTAGATATAGATATAGTACGGGCATGCCCTAGTTAATAGAAAAGGCTGCAACAAATCTATGATCCTCTTGAAGACCTGTCCCAAGCATCCTCAGGATTAGTAGCAAGAATGGCCCTTGGTGTAGATTCAAGATGACAGATCGGCAGCACAAGTGTATGTTGGATTACTGAAGTTCCTTGGATTATGGTAGGCCAGAGAATCAGTGTTATTTATAACATTATGGGATAGTGACATCGCCAAGAGGTAGCACAAAGTTGCCTCAGAGTTAAATTCTAAACCCAACTACAAACTGCCACCCTGACATTTTTCAGGCAGGGAATTTCGTCATCGAGTGTGCCGTCCCTCGGATCGTCAAACTGGTAGTACCATTTGCCAAAAATTCCCTAGTGGGCAAGAAGGATCCATGGCCATTGTGTGTCAATACCCTGGCCAAATTCCAAATACCTTCTTGAACCGACAACACTTTCTGACTGAGTGGTGACTCGTCTAGGGTTGTTTGTCAATCAAGTAAGCACTCGCGTGGTGTTGTGAGTGCCATACTACTAATTTAAGGAGTTTGGGACATACAAGACAAAGCAAGGCAAGGCCAGGCTGTGCTGCTGGTACATGATTCAAGGACCAAAGACTCAGGTAACTGGACGTATCTCAGGCATTTGACATCATCTGCTATCCTGCTTTGCTTGCCAAGCTCTCTGCATGTGGCATCGGCCGCATTCACTCCTGAATTTCTGACTTTTTCACTCACGCAGACAATGCGTCGCTCTCCTCCCCTCTTTCAGTAGAGGCTGGAGTTTCCCAAGACCGTGTTTTCAGCTGTCTTGTTCTTCGTCTACATTTATGACCTCTCCAATGTTTCGAAAATCGTCTCTTCCATGTTGCAGATGACTGCAATGCATTGTGCTGTACAGTACCCACATCGCACTGCAAAGTAGACCACAGTTGCACATCTCTCTACTGATGTGGAACTTTAGATTCTGCTCTGATAAATGGAATATGTCCTTCAATTCCAGAAAATCTCAACAGTTTCACTCCATTGCTCTGGAATGATAATCAAATGAACCCACCTATCTATTTCCTTTCAACCTTTCAAGCGAGGACTCCAGTGCAGTATTTGGTCTTCCGTTGGATTATGTTTGTCCCATACCCTGATGCTGTGTGGACTGTGCTTCCCTGTTGACGGACCTCTGGTAGATTGTACCTGGTGCTGCGTTGGAGCATTGGCAGTAACTGCTGAAATATATCCTACCGGTTTCTTCCCCACATCTTTGTTCTTTGTTCCTGTCACACTTTTTTCTACCTTTTCACACTTCTCTATATTAATTATAACTCGTGAGGTACCCGTGCTACACACGGGTGGGAGGCCAGAAGCAAACAGACAATGCAGAAACGGCGAATGCTAAAGCATGAAACCAATACATTCCACATTCCTGTAGCACCTTCAGTCGCACGCCAGACATGAACAGCAAGTTCGTGAAGGACTTCCATGAAAAACGTATCCGTTGGTAAACAAACGGGTACGTTTGTTCTATACCCAGTCAATGGCGAATCTGCATATGGCGATCCGTGAATTCACGTTTAGAAAGTGGAAACAGTCACTGCATTTCGTCATTCACTTGAACTCGATATATTTTTTTTCATTCCAAACAGCATATACTCCAATCACAAATGAAATAACATTAATATAAAAAATAAACTTTTAACAACATTCGTGACATAAACAAATATTTAAATCCTGATGTGAAGTTCCGTACGGTTGGGTGAACACAATTACGAATTCAAAATCGTAATTGTATTCACTCAATTCCAATCATCAATTGATACTTCAACAAAATGATTAACACGATTAACAACAACACCAACATGCATTTTAAGGCCATTTTCCTTGCCAGAGCGGTGGTTAGCCTTGCGGTCCCCATGACAATCTTCTCCATCTTGCCCTATTTTCTGCATCTCTCTGTCCACTTCCGCATTCGCGGCAGGTTCATAATTGTCATCAAAATCTAAACAGTATTTGTAGAATTTCAATAAAAGCCACATCACTGTTCATAATCGGTAAATATTATTCCATCATGTTTGGAAAAACTAAAATTGGAAAACTTGGAAAAATTGGAAAAACTGGAAAAACAATATAGCCTATTTTACTCCCAGGGCTCCCATGAATACCCACCCAAAATATCGTTGCGATCGGTTGAGCCGTTTTTGCGGTACCTTCGAACGGACAGACGGACATTTGGTGAATTATCGTAAGATTAGAGAGTTCATAGAACAACACCTCATGCAGTGTTCAAGTCTATATACTTCAAATTTAAGAAAATAATGTTTTTAAAGATCGTTTTAAGAAATCCGGAAGTTTAGCGCTATTGAAGCAGTCTTACGCAACAACCACTCTTGTACACCACCCTAAAAACATGTCCAAGTACTGCAAAACTGGAGGTTCTTGGAAGTATTGGAAGGGAGTTTGTGTTCTACAGTGTTCAGGTACATAATCCAATTTAAACAAGAGGGTGAATGACTTTGCAATACAAGTCCCCTATTGATTCCAACGAATGTTCATGGTCCAAGCAAAAAGGGCACAACTCCGTAAAAAATGGCGAAACCCCCCGTAACTCAAACTTGTTCTGTAACTTATCATAATAACGCCATGCACCAAGTTTCAGTTGAACATGTTAAAGAGTATGGAACAAAAGTGCAGAAAACCATGGAGAGACGGACAGACAGACAGACGTAGAGCAAACCTAGAGTCCCCTCCTGTGAAACCAGGAGGGGGTTAATAAAGGTTTAAAGGTGAATAAATTAATTAATTCCAGGTTTATGGCTGTATCACGCAGGGTCTATTACACCCCCAGATCTAACATGTTGCATTAGTTATTCGTGCCTGTTATTGTACACCGCTCCTTTCCTATGCCATCTCCAGGCGCTGCATAGCGTCATCACTGGGCACCGAAGGGAAACCTTGGCATCAATAACAAAAGCGCACTGAAAGGGGGTACTCAGTTTTCACTCCGGTTTCTTTCTTTCTTTCTTGTTTGTCCTTTGCATTAGGAAGCTGAAATTTGGGCCGTGCTTTGGGGAAAAAACAAAAACAAAAAACAAACAAACAAAAAAGTATTTTTGGTTTTTTTGATTAATTGATTAATTGATCAATTACTTAATTATTTATCGATTTATGAATCACTTATTTATTTTTTCTTATCTGGGGCACCTTTTGAGCTAGGAAGATGATATTTGGACATGACAGTGACCAAGTAATTTGGCTGTAAAGGGTATTTTTGATGTATTGATTAATCAATTAATCGATTAATTATTATTTATTGATTAATCAATCATTTATTTAATTTTTGATTAATTAATTATTTCATTAATTTTCATAAAGTTACAGCTTTGGATGAAGCACCGGTGGTTTAGGTATGCAATTAGCCAATTTATTAATAAATTAATAATTTTATGATTATTAATTTAATTACGCAATTAATCAATCAATTATTGTACATCTCTCCTCCCAATACTGTCTCTCTGCGATGCACGGCGGCATTGCCGGGTGCTGAAGGCGCACCCCGTCAATGTCACACGCTGGAGGATATGCTATTTATTTGGTATGGGGCAGTGTACTTTGAATGCATCTGTACTTGTTTATGTTCTTTATAACGTTCTTTAAAACAGTAAGTTTCCCATTTGGAATGATTTAAAATTTTTGTTTCACTGCCAGACAGACAAAAGTAAAATGTTATCTCACTCCTCTCTGCGCATGTGCGATCGGGACAAATTCAGACCCAAAGTACATACGGTAAAATGACCAACTTATATTCCTATTCATGTTCCGATTTGTGCTCAAAATATAACATTCAATTTAAATGCTGTTCTGTTCCTCGATCATAAACTGATAAGACAGACGGACGGATGGACAGACGGACTTGACTAATTGCTTAACCCCACTTTTTGCTTCACGTGCGCGACATAAGGGACAGCACAAACCTCCAAACTCTTCATGATTCTCACCTTGTATCCATAGGCAAAAGGTGCTATACAAATAATAAAATTATTATTATAAACCTGTATAAAAATAGTTAAATTAACAATCTTCGAAAATCCGAATGGAAACATCGATTCGACACAAATAAGAGAATTAGATGGATAAAATAAATAAATAACACGCACTTCCAGTCCAACTTTTCCATCAGGAGGTACTTTTGTCCAAACTGCCATTAAGGACACGTGAAGATGGACATTTCATCAAGAACTTGATCATCCTCGACCAGACCACCCTATCCCATCGGTCCACCACACTGTCCCCCCACTCCCACCCTCAAATGGCAGGAGAAAGGACGAGAAGGCCTCAGTTTGCCAAAAGGGAACACAAGGTTTCTGTGCAGTCAATGGATGTTTTGGCAAACACAGGTCACGTGGACAGATAGACGAGCTCACACAGAGACAGGAAAACACAAAATGGGTGAAACACACGTGGACCTGATTTTTTACACAAAACTGTGGAGAAACTCCCTCAAACGGAAAAGCTTGCACTCACCCAGACCTTTAAAGTTCAAGGCCAACAAGTCTGGTTTGTAAACAGCGACGTCACACCTTGAGCAACGGCGACTCAGGGCCGTCTATTTATTACGTAAGCGAATGAGGATGAGGATGAGGGTGTGGATGAGGATGGGGATGGGGATGGGATGAGGATGAGGATGGGGGTGGGGATGGGATGAGGATGAGGATGGGGGTGGGGATGGGATGAGGATGAGGATGGGGGTGGGGATGGGATGAGGGTGGGGAGGGGGAGGGGGACGGGGAGGGGGACGGGGACGGGGAGGGGGAGGGGGAGGGGGAGGGGGAGGGGGGGGACGGGGAGGGGGACGGGGGGAGGGGGACGGGGAGGGGGACGGGGGGAGGGGGACGGGGAGGGGGACGGGGGGAGGGGGACGGGACGGTGGTGGTGGTGGTGGTGGTGGTGGTGGTGGTGGTGGTATCGGTGGTGGGGGATGGGGGATGAGGGGCGGGGTGATGCTGGTGGGGTGATGGAAAGAGGTGGTGGTGTTGGTCGGGTGATGGAGAGAGGTGGTGGTGTTGGTCGGGTGATGGGGAGAGGTGGTGGTGTTGGTCGGGTGATGGGGAGAGGTGGTGGTGTTGGTCGGGTGATGGGGAGAGGTGGTGGTGTTGGTCGGGTGATGGGGAGAGGTGGTGGTGTGGTGTTGGTCGGGTGATGGGGAGAGGTGGTGGTGTTGGTCGGGTGATGGGGAAAGGTGGTGGTGTTGGTCGGGTGATGGGGAGAGGTGGTGGTGTGGTGTTGGTCGGGTGATGGGGAGAGGTGGTGATGTTGGTGGGGTGATGGAGGGGAGAGGTGGTGATGTTGGTGGGGTGATGGAGGAGGGAGGTGGTGGTAGTTCATTTGGAGACTCATGGGAGGGTGGTGTTTAAAATGATATCGATTAATACCGGTACGAAACAAAAAAGCCAAGTATCGATGACAATAATTCACATCAATAAAATCGAAAACGCAATGCATGGTTTAGCCCCTTTTTCACATTTGCAATTGTTTTACACTTTTACTGTAAAGAATGAATACAATATCACATGCAATTAAAGTCCAAATTAAATAAAAAAAGATGAACCTTGGGCGATGTATGTGTAACGCTTCGTTTGATGCATCAAGTTCCAGAAAACCAAAGTACGTTCTTTTAAGTATAAAAGTGCGAGTGTCGACTGCAAATATTATTTAAACCCGTGTATAAAAAACAGAAAATAAACAAAAAACGAAACAAGAAAATAAAAACATGACGAACCTGCAACCAATACAGCGCTTCAGCCTCGGCTGTGAGAACCGCCGGTCCCTCTCGGAGATCTTCTTCGCTCTTCCTTACACGTCCCTCAGATATACTCATACTGCCGTGGCTTTCACACCCGTCTCGACAAATCTCACCCACATCGCACTCTTCTTTATCACTATTGTCATCTTCGTCATGTTCTGACGCCGTGTGTAAATCCTTCTTTCTTAAGGGACTCTCCATGTTTTATTGAGGGATCTCGAATGAAGCAATCTTGTCTCTTTGTCCCGCTCGGTTCTTCTACTCTCCCGTTAACTCATCTTCCACCACGCAATATTGCACTTGTTGTCCAGCAAGTGGCAGGAGCGCTGGGAGGGATCGCGTACGAACGAGGGAAGGAAGGGGCAGCTGCCGAACTCATGCACAGTGGTGAACTGCAGGGGGCGACATTAACGTGTACCTCGCCTCTTGAGGATTAAAAATTAATAGCCGGCGAGGCCGGTGTTGTCAATAAACGAGTACGTATTATGTTGAAAACCAGATTATGCCTTGGCTCGAGAATCCGAAGCGCAGTGGGCGCAGCCATCTTGCGGAGGCGGAAGTATGCATAACAAATTTAAAACGTTCATTAGGAGTTTCTTTCACCCGTCGTCGTTTGATTCACAATCTTATGCACCTCCGATGTATTAATAAAATAATTTAAGACCAACATCGGCCCGCACGGGCCTGGTTATCTTCAACAAAACGCGTCACCAAACACCGGACCCAATGAGAGTCGAGCATTTGCAAAAATATTTCTAAAATGAAAGCGCTCAATGGTGGGCGCCATCGACCGGATGCGGAAGTTTGCATAAAACAATTGCGAAAAAGTTCAATAGGAGTTTGTTTCACCCGTCGTTCTTTGATTCACAATCTAATGAAACCTCTAATTAGTAATTAAAATACGTTAAGACCAACCTCGTTATCTTCAACGAAAATCGTCATCAAACACCAGAACCAATGAGATTCGAGCATTTGAAAAATATTATTACGCATTTCGGACGGTGAAAATGGCGTCAAATATTCTAACATTGACGAAGAATTATTTTTTAGAAATCTCGCGACCGAAGGGGATAGTTTTTCACGGCCAGAAATATGGTATAAGCGGTTTACATATTTAGTTTAGAAATACGGATAGTTTTTCACGGCCGGAAATATCCGAAGTTGACACGGAATTCACCGAATTAATCACTGCAAGCTAACTTCTTCTGGTGGAGGAAGCTGCCGTGCCCGGAGGGTCAGAGAACCAGCCCTGGCGCCTGACAGCGACTGAAGTTAGAAGACTACACACTTTCTGTGAAAACGTATGTTAAGCCCAGTTAACATTTCATAAAATAGGCCAAAAGCTAGCACATCGTATAGTTAGTTCCTTAAGCTTCTTGTGACATTTATTGTACTAGGGCATGCCCGTACTATATATAAGCTAGGACGTGCCCGTACGTGGGTGCCCGTTCCTTGCCAAAAAAAAAAAAAAAATTTGTGTAGGGGTGTGTGTGTGTAAACATCCTAGGGCGTGCCCGTACGTGGGTGCAAAAAAACATGCGTGCAAACAACAACAAAAAAAAACTTTGAAACCACGTGGCAGTAACGACCACAGAACCCCCCCCCCCCCTCTATTTACATGAATGGTTTGGTCCATTCGCAACGACCACAGAACCCCCCCCCCCCCTCTATTTACATGCAATGGTTTGGTCCATTCGCAACGCCAAAGCGAACGGCGAACGGCTAAATCGCCATAGCTCGGTAAGTACTTGTCCGATTAATTTCAAACCTTGAAAAGGCACATCCTCGGGTCCCCAGCAATATACCTGGCAAGTTTAAAGTATATCGGACCCGTGGTTGTCGAGAAACAGCGGTCACAGACAAACATACAAACACACATACACACATACACACATACACACATACACACATACACACATACACACATACACACAGAGATTAATGGAATTATAGATAGATGCAGGCATTGCCATTGGGGAGGACAGTCTGGTCTTCTCTTTTACCAAGTCTTACCAGGTACGGTACCTACTACACCTACCAACTACCTACCAAGTCTTACCAGGTACGGTCCCTACTACACCTACCTACTACCAACTACCTAACCTACTGATGCCATAGTGATGGGTAAAATAGTGGCAAGAGGTTTTGGCTTCGCCGGCTCATTGCGGCTTTGCAGTCGGTACTAGTAGCCGGCGAAGCCGGTGTTGTCAATAAACGAGTACGTATTATGTTGAAAACCTGATTATGCCTTGGCTCGAGAATCCGAAGCGCAGTGGAGGCAGCCATCTTGCGGATGCGGAAGTATGCATAACAAATTTAAAACGTTCATTAGGAGTTTCTTTCACCCGTCATCGTTTGATTCACAATCTTATGCACCTCCAATGTGTTAATAAAATAATTTAAGACCAACATCGGCCCGCACGGGCCTGGTTATCTTCAACAAAACGCGTCACCAAACACCGGACCCAATGAGAGTCGAGCATTTGCAAAAATATTTCTAAAATGAAATCACTCAATGGAGACCGCCATCGACCGGATGCGGAAGTTTGCATAAAACAATTGCGAAAAAGTTCAATAGGAGTTTGTTTCACCCGTCGTTCTTTGAGTCACAATCTAATGAAACCTCTAATTAGTAATTAAAATACGTTAAGACCAACCTCGTTATCTTCAACGAAAATCGTCATCAAACACCAGAACCAATGAGATTCGAGCATTTGAAAAAATATTATTACGCGTTTCGGAGGGTGAAAACGGCGTCAAATATTCTAACATTGACGAAGAATTATTTTTTAGAAATCTCGTGGCCGTATGGGATAGTTTTTCACGGCCAGAAATATGGTATAAGCGGTTTACATATTTAGTTTAGAAATACGGATAGTTTTTCACGGCCGGAAATATCCGAAGTTGAGACGGAATTCACCGAATTAATCACTGCAAGCTAACGTCTTCTGGTGGAGGAAGCTGCCGTGCCCGGAGTCAGAGAACCAGCCGTGGCGCCTGACAGCGACTGAAGTTAGAAGACGACACACATACTGTGAAAACGTATGTTAAGCCCAGTTAAAATTTCTTAAAATAGGCCCTAAGCTAGCACATCGTATAGTTACTTCCTTAAGCTTCTTGTGACATTTATTGTATGCAGGTATTGCCATTGGGGAGGACTGTCTGCTCTTCTCTTTTACCAAGTCTTACCAGGTACGGTACCTACTACACCTACCTACTACCAACTACCTAACCTACTGATGCCATAGTGATGGGTAAAATAGTGGCAAGAGGCTTTGGCTTCGCCGGCTCATTGCGGCTTTGCAGTCGGTACCAGTAGCCGGCGAAGCCGGTGTTGTCAATAAACGCGTACGTATTATGTTGAAAACCTGATTATGCCTTGGCTCGAGAATCCGAAGCGCAGTGGAGGCAGCCATCTTGCGGATGCAGAAGTATGCATAACAAATTTAAAACGTTCATTAGGAGTTTCTTTCACTCGTCATCGTTTGATTCACAATCTTATGCACCTCCAATGTATTAATAAAATAATTTAAGACCAACATCGGCCCGCACGGGCCTGGTTATCTTCAACAAAACGCGTCACCAAACACCGGACCCAATGAGAGTCGAGCATTTGCAAAAATATTTCTAAAATGAAATCACTCAATGGAGCCCGCCATCGACCGGATGCGGAAGTTTGCATAAAACAATTGCGAAAGAGTTCAATAGGAGTTTGTTTCACCCGTCGTTCTTTGATTCACAATCTAATGAAACCTCTAATTAGTAATTAAAATACGTCAAGACCAACCTCGTTATCTTCAACGAAAATCGTCATCAAACACCAGAACCAATGAGATTCGAGCATTTGAAAAAATATTATTACGCGTTTCGGAGGGTGAAAACGGCGTCAAATATTCTAACATGACGAAGATTTATTTTTTAGAAATCTCGCGGCCGTATGGGATAGTTTTTCACGGCCAGAAATATGGTATAAGCGGTTTACATATTTAGTTTAGAAATACGGATAGTTTTTCACGACCGGAAATATCCGAAGTTGAGACGGAATTCACCGAATTAATCACTGCAAGCTAACTTCTTCTGGTGGAGGAAGCCGCAGTGCCCGGAGAGTCAGAGAACCAGCCCTGGCGCCTGAAGTTAGAAGACAACACACATACTGTGAAAACGTATGTTAAGCCCAGTTAAAATTTCTTAAAATAGGCCTTAAGCTAGCACATCGTATAGTTACTTCCTTCAGCTTCTTGTGACATTTATTGTATGCAGGTATTGCCATTGGGGAGGACTGTCTGCTCTTCTCTTTTACCAAGTCTTACCAGGTACGGTACCTACTACACCTACCTACTACCAACTACCGACCTACCTACTACCAACTACCTAAGCTACTGATGCCATGGTGATGGGTAAAATAGTGGCAAGAGGTATGCAGGTATTGGGGAGGACTGTCTGCTCTTCTCTTTTACCAAGTCTTACCAGGTACGGTACCTACTACACCTACCTACTACCAACTACCTAACCTACTGATACCATAGTGATGGGTAAAATAGTGGCAAGAGGCTTTGGCTTCGCCGGCTCATTGCGGCTTTGCAGTCGGTACTAGTAGCCGGCGAAGCCGGTGTTGTCAATAAACGAGTACGTATTATGTTGAAAACCTGATTATGCCTTGGCTCGAGAATCCGAAGCGCAGTGGGCGCAGCCATCTTGCGGATGCGGAAGTATGCATAACAAATTTAAAACGTTCATTAGGAGTTTCTTTCACCCGTCGTCGTTTGATTCACAATCTTATGCACCTCCGATGTATTAATAAAATAATTTAAGACCAACATCGGCCCGCACGGGCCTGGTTATCTTCAACAAAACGCGTCACCAAACACCGGACCCAATGAGAGTCGAGCATTTGCAAAAATATTTCTAAAATGAAAGCGCTCAATGGTGGGCGCCATCGACCGGATGCAGAAGTTTGCATAAAACAATTGCGAAAAAGTTCAATAGGAGTTTGTTTCACCCGTCGTTCTTTGATTCACAATCTAATGAAACCTCTAATTAGTAATTAAAATACGTTAAGACCAACCTCGTTATCTTCAACGAAAATCGTCATCAAACACCAGAACCAATGAGATTCGAGCATTTGAAAAAATATTATTACGCGTTTCGGAGGGTGAAAACGGCGTCAAATATTAACATTGACGAAGAATTTTTTTTTTAAATCTCGTGGCCGTATGGGATAGTTTTTCACGGCCAGAAATATGGTATAAGCGGTTTACATATTTAGTTTAGAAATACGGATAGTTTTTCACGGCCGGAAATATCCGAAGTTGAGACGGAATTCACCGAATTAATCACTGCAAGCTAACGTCTTCTGGTGGAGGAAGCTGCCGTGCCCGGAGGGTCAGAGAACCAGCCCTGGCACCTGACAGCGACTGAAGTTAGAAGACTACACACTTTCTGTGAAAACGTATGTTAAGCCCAGTTAAAAATAGGCCTTAAGCTAGCACATCGTATAGTTACTTCCTTAAGCTTCTTGTGACATTTATTGTATGCAGGTATTGCCATTGGGGAGGACTGTCTGCTCTTCTCTTTTACCAAGTCTTACCAGGTACGGTACCTACTACACCTACCTACTACCAACTACCTACCTACCTACTACCAACCTACCTACTACCAACTACCTAACCTACTGATGCCATGGTGATGGGTAAAATAGTGGCAAGAGGTTTTGGCTTCGCCGGCTCATTGCGGCTTTGCAGTCGGTACTAGTATAAACAAGAATGACTTGGGTACAATAAATGGCGAATGCCAAACAATGAACCAATAAATTCCACTCTCCTGTGCCACCTTCAGTGGAACGTCAGGCATTGACAGCAGATTCGTGAAGGACTTGCACAAAAAATGTACCCAGTGTGAATGTTGCTATATCCAGTCAATGGGGAATTTAAAAAAAGATTTTTTAAAGAAAGTTCGTTTTTTTGGATTAAAAAAAATCGCTATATAGTGCCTAAACCTTTTTGATTCATAACAGTTATATACAAGTACACATTCGCATAGATAAATATAAAACAATTACCAGACATTTGAACAAAAATAATCAAACAATTCCGGAAGTGGCTGAAGTTGATGGTAAGGATTCTTCCTCTTCTTCATGAAAGTCATCTTAATTCAGAAACGTGATCAACAGCACATTCCTCAGAATATATTCAACGAAAAGGTAAAATGATGATTTGACATTTGTGATGTAGTCTGATTTGGATGTAATTGCTTTTCCATTGTATTTGCCCTCATTTCAAATATGTTAATGTTTCTTTTTCGCTTTACTCGGGGCACAAAAAAATTACAACTTTTCTGGGGGGGGGGGGGGGGGGCGGACAACATATACTATGTGGCCGCGCCCTCATTTGGGGGTGTGGGGGACCGGAATAGGGGCGTAAATTCTCTATGTAAATGTGTACCGTGTAGCGCCACCTGGTGATGGTGGCAGGGGGTATTTCAATTTCCTTTTTTAACCTTGCAACACTAAGCTAAGGATATGAAGCACTCTTTGCACGGGTAAATGTTTCCTCCCTCCCTTCCCCTCTTCCCCCAAAACGGAGGGCCTGTCAGAACCCCCCACCCCCAAAGATTTATATGTAGTATATCTTTATCCTCCCTCTCCCTTCCCTCCCTCTCCTTTCCTCCCTCCCCTCCCTCTCCTTTCCTCCCTCCCTTCCCTTTCGTCTTCCATTCCCACCCTCCCTCTTCCACTCCCACCCTCCCTCTTCCACTCCCACCCTCCCTCTTCCACTCCCACCCTCCCTCTTCCACTCCCACCCTCCCTCTTCCACTCCCACCCTCCCTCTTCCACTCCCCTCCCTCTTCCACTCCCTCCCCTCCCTCCTCCCCTACCTCTTCCACTTCCACCCTCCCTCTTCCACTCCTCCCCTCTCTCTTCCACTCCTCCCCTCTCTCTTCCACTCCTCCCCTCCCTCTTCCACTCCCCCCTCCCTCTTCCACTCCCCTCCCTCTTCCACTCCCCCCTCCCTCTTCCACTCCCCTCCCTCTTCCACTCCCCCCACTACCTTCTTTACCCCTCCCTCTCCTGCCGGGTACTCCTGCTAGCATATATATACATATATGTATAATATTACGTACGTCAGTGGGTCGAATTAGGTCGAATTAATTAATCATCCTTCTCTTCCTGTATGCACAATGTCCACATCTCCAGCTTCTTGTCCAAACCCCACAATCCTCACGGAACGGTACAAAGTACCCATGCATTGATTGGGGCAAACAAATATAGTCCCACATGACGTCACGATCAGAGAGCACCCTCGTCTTGGCTGGTCTGATGTCTGTTGTCTGCTCTCGACGTGACGTTTGAGCCGTCCAGTCTGGGTTCGATTCTCGACCTAACTATAAACGTATTGGAGATTGGTGTTGGCAGGTTGGCCGTTGCATCGATGCAAGTAGACCGTCCCTTGGAAGGTCGTGGCATCACCAATGACCTGCCGAGTCTCACGGATAAAATAAATAAAAGCATCCACTGCCAGCAGGATTTTTTGATTGCAAATGCAAGTTCTGAAAACAAAGCTTGCAACTTGCAAGTCACTGAAATTAGGCTGCATCGCAACATCGGCAGGTATTTATTTCCTTTAGAAATGTAGAATGATATCCTGGTCTTATGGAAATGTGGGGGAATTTTTTTTTTTTCTTTACCTGTGGTCTTGGGGGGAGGGAGGGAGCAGGGGAGGATGAGTGTGAGGGGGAAAGGACACCAATTCTCCATGTAAATGTGTATTGTGTAGCGCCACCTTTCGTTGGGAAAGGGTATTAGAAGTCCCATTCTTTACAGTACAATATTTACTCTAGTAGCTCATGGTGGTTGAGTATGCACTTTATTGTACAGACCTAAACTCTTCAGGAATCCACTAATTGAAGGTCCAGGAACAATATTTGGTTGGTAACACATTTGCCACTGACGGCGAAATAGCTGAAATGGCCATACCCCTTTTTGGGCCACGCCCCCTTTTTTGCCGTGACTGTATCTACAGAACCGTTGGACCTAGGAGGTTGCCCGACCACTCAAAATTTGCGCAATGGCCACATTATGGGGGGTCAGTAATACATTTTCATATCCAAAAGTCAATGGTTTTTAAGATAATTGCCAAAAACCGATTTCAACATGTTACGAACTACAATTGTATGATACCACCAAGGCCACAACATTATATGACACTTATACCTTTTGCATCATCCTATTTTGGAATTTACTTATTTGGATTTCTACACTTTTCGCCTTTACTACAGCCACAAAACGTGACACATTTAATGTTCCTGTCTCTGCAAGTGCACGTTTTGGTACTCATACATGATGTTGGGCATTTGCATGGAGGAGGCAGGTCATCGGGCCTGCACGATACTGGCAGTATCACTGGTGTTATGCCAACGTCCGTTGCTTCATACCCATACTGGAGTGGATCTGGTTTGGTGACGGCAGGAGTTGGGGCTTGCAACCACATCTTACACTGAAGAAATGCTCGCTTTATGTGTTCTCGTAGCGTTGATGAACAGCACACAAGCTGGTTGAAGTCCAGTTCTTTCTTGGAGTTCTGGTACTGCTCCCATCGATATTCATCGAAAGTGGAACAGTCGGTCTTCTTTAATCCAGACACAAGGAACTTTTCAGCATTGCTTGTTATCTGTGGTGACAGTTCTTCTACACCAAACCCTTCCAGTAGGGAGAGATCGATGGATGCTTTCAGGCCAGACAGCTTTGGACTCACCTTGCTGGTACTGTCGCAACCGCTGAGAGCATGAATGGCTGGGAGACACGACACCAAACCGTTGTCCAGTTGATCAACCAACATGTGGACTGGTACAGTTTTCTTTGTTTTCCGGTTACCAAGCTTCACGTACAGCTTTTGTAGTTGCCAGGTTGTGTTGAAGTGGAAGATGAGGTTGACAAAGACATCTGTGTCAGGCGAGTCGACCAAGACTGATTGAACCCCGTGTTTCACAACACCATCATTAATATGGAACATGATTCTGTCGTCGGCTTCTTCTTGGTTGCTTGAGAGCTCTGCGATCTGTGTTTCAGTGCCAGCTAACAGTTTCCTGCATTCACCCCCATATACTCCTCCAAAGAATATTTCCTTGTCCGACTCGACATTCTGCAGCATCCACTTGAAGACATACTCCTGCAACCGAACTTTGTTCAACATTGAGCTCCAGAACATATCAAGATCGACAGGGAGTTTCTGATTGTCAGACCCAATGGTGATTGTGATTTGTTCTGAGGAACTTCGCTGTGCCCGTTCCATTTGCTTGATTGATGATTTTTGATAAACATCAAAAATAATGTCTATTCTTGTGGACACGGAGCCTGTAGCAAGAATCCTGTTGGAAAGACTCTCAGCCAATTCCCCGAATGTGTGAAGGCCCATCTTTTTCATCGGTAGTTTACGCACAAGTGCCATGAAGTCCACTATTGTCATCTGAGCGTCACTCTTTACATTCCTCGTCTCCTGTGGAAGGCGACTGACAAGTTCCCTGGCTAAGGAGGCTTTATCGGGCTTCTTCAATTTGATGCCATCTTTACATTCAGTGGTGAGGAACGGGGATGTGCTGGTCAATTCATACTTCAGGAGTTCTAGCATGCTGTACCCTCTTTCTCTAGCATAGTCAATGTACCTAACCGTTTCCGCTGCATCCTTTTTCGCCATCGATTTCTTCGCTGTGAACGGAGTAGAAGTACGTTTCACGAAAACAGTCTTGCGGTTGGTAGGGATTGTATCATGTAGGTGCTTCTCCTTATCCTGAAATCTGGTCTCAACAAACTCTTCATAACTCTTCTCACCAATTTCCAGGCATTCAAGTAATCCGTCGACAACCTCCTGGGGAATGTCAGCTCCAGTAGAGATGTTCTGAAGTCTGATTCCAGCGTCGAACGGATTGTTGATGGATTTTATGTAATCCAGAAGGGCCTTTGCACGAACATGGCCAATCTTCGTAGAACTTGGATTGAACTCATGGTGTAGGCTCAGCTCACTGTCATCTTTGTCTCCCAAGTTGCACCATTCCAGCAGCTGTGCCACATGAAGATCTTTCTCATGCTTTAGGAGATTCCATAAGGCTACTGCTTCTTTCTGTCTGGTCATCCCAATGATACCTCCAGCAACCTTGGCGGGTTTATTGTAACACTTCTCGAGTGCCATGTCAAATCCTACTGCACTGCCTTGTCGGGTAGTGTGGTACATCACCCATCCACCATCTGTAAAGCATCTGTAGATACCCGGGAACTTCCTTTGTAGGTCCAGGCAATCTTCAAGGAACAGCGTACCCCATCTGCTATAGTTTGTCCGGCCAAACCCGAAGAACAAAGGCATGCACCTCCGCACAGCTGAAACGAAAAGATGCCAATCGCCTTGCCGAATAGAGTGTGTAAGATCTCTCAGGATAGGATACAGCTCATCCAGAAACAAGCTCCAGCTTCTCGGTGCGACGCCATGTTGTTTTATGGGATACCGCTGCCTGCATGCAGGCTCAACGACAAAACACCCATGACCGGAATTTCTAGCCATGTCTAGACTCTAGACTAAATTCTAGTCTAGACTCTAGTCTAGACTCTAGTCTTGACTCTAGTCTAGACTCTAGTCTAGTCTAGACTCTTCAGGAATCAAGTAATTGAACAATAGGAACAGGAACAGGAACAATTACGAATAATATTGTAGTTCGTAACATGTTGAAATCGGTTTTTGGCAATTATCTTAAAAACCATTGACTTTTGGATATGAAAATGTATTACTGACCCCCCATAATGTGGCCATTGCGCAAATTTTGAGTGGTCGGGCAACCTCCTAGGTCCAACGGTTCTGTAGATACAGTCACGGCAAAAAAGGGGGCGTGGCCCAAAAAGGGGTGTGGCCATTTCAGCTATTTCGCCGTCAGTGGCAAATGTGTTACCAACCAAATATTGTTCCTGGACCTTCAATTAGTGGATTCCTGAAGAGTTTAGGTCTGTACAATAAAGTGCATACTCAACCACCATGAGCTACTCTAGTAATTCTTGTCTCCATGTTTTCCAGTGCAGTGAGGTGTTTTGAATTATAAACAGGAGGCATGTTTTTGCTTCAAGCATGAAACATGGGTTTTTTTTTCTGGAGTGATTGAGGTAGCTGTCAGTTGCATATACACCACCCAAATGGAAAATGTCAGCTGTCATCATGGCTTGCGGACTTCCTCTCTGGTCGGAGTCAACGTGTGGCCCTGAATGGGTTTCTCTCATCTCCCCCTCCTGTTCTGGCTGGAGTTCCCCAAGGCAGTGTTCTGGGCCCTGTGCTATTTCTGGTCTACATCAATGATCTCTCCGCTCTGGTCGATCGCTGAATTAACGCTAGGGGGGTTGACTCAGCCTGTCATCCTTCCGAGGTCGGCAAATTGAGTACCAGTACACTGGTAATTCCCTGTTTATCGTAAAAAGGCGACAAACAGGGTTGGCGGCAGGAAGGGCATCCGGCCGTAAAACATTGCTTCAAAAAGGGGACCAAAAAACAACAACAACCACGGTCCCTGAAAAGGCCAAACCCCGCTTTGCGGGGAAAAATGGCCTCTAAACGGTGGTTTTATCAATGATCTCTCCGACTCTCTGGAAAATCCTCTCTATCTCTTTGCTGATCACTCCACTATCTGCCGCTCCATACCTCATCCCTCAGATCGGCAGTCTGCAACCTCCTCGCTCTCTGCAGACCTGGACAAAATCACAGACTGGTCAAACAAGTGGAACACGTCTCTCAATCCTGACAAACTCACACTCTTATGATGTCTCTCCGAAAAGACCGTTTGGACAACCCTCCCATCTACTTTCTCAACAATCCTCTCCAAGAAGTTCTGTCACTCAAGCTTGTGGGTTTCACTATCTGCCATGATCTTTCCTGGGAAAACCACATTTCCAAGCTAGCCTCCAAAGCCAATCGCCGACTGGGCATCCTCCGTCGTGCGAAGTCCTTCCTTGGCACACCTGAGCTCCTCACCACATACAAGGCTTTCATCTGCAGCTCAATGGAATACTGCTCTCCCCTCTGGGCCGGTGCTCCTACCTCACACCTACCTCGGCTTCACGCTGTTGAAACCAAAGCTTTCAGAATCATTGGAATCTCCCGCGATGAAGCTGATTCTGAGGACCATTCATTGTCTCAACGCAGGCATGTTGGTGGTCTTTCTATCTTCCCCCTCCCCCCTCTGTTTGTGCACTGTCCTCCAAATATTCCTGCAGGTCACACAAGATCTTCCAGCAACCCTTTTCTGGTGAAACTGCCAAAATCAAGACTCTGTGCTCACCTTCACTCTTTCATTCCTCTTTTCTCCCACCTCTGGAACAAACTCCCTCGCTCTCTTCAATCCCACTCCTCCATCCAGGTCTTTAAAACAGCTGTTCACCACCATCTGTTATCTTCCCCCATCCAAAACCTTCATCTTTTCTACCCCCGTTAATTCACCCCAGATCCACTTTTTTGAAATACCGACTTCTTTCCTGGAAGTCCTAGCAGTTTCCATGTGTTTTGTGACCTCTCCCCCCCCCCCCCCCTTCCCCAACCCCCCAATCCCTCTGCCTCCCACAGATCTTCCGATGTCCCTGTTCTCGACTGATGTACTTGTGTGCTTCTCTCTCTCTCCCCATCTTGTCTCCTGCTCCCTTTATCATATGTTTTGTGTCAGTTTGTTTTTTATGTGATTAATGCCAGGACGCTTTAAATTCCACATAATTCTCTTACATGAGCCTCGATCTTGTACACACAAAAAAATAATTAAGGTATGTGTCAGAAGAATGTGTTGCATGCTTAGAACAAGATAGCCTGTTGGGCAGGTACTCTGCTAATGGCTTATAATATAGATATTACACTACAAAAATGGTCCTCATCCCCACTTTAAAATGTTCCCACTATCCCCCCTCCTCATCCACCACCTGCAGCTCATAATAATAAAACATGCAATGATTTGTATACAAAACCGAGACTCATGGAAGAGCGACGTGACAGAAGCTAAAAGGCGATGCACATGACAGTGGGGCTCGCCTGAGGATGGAACACACAATAAATGGAAGAACAGGAAAAAAAAAGAGAGAGAGAGAGAGAGAGGAAGAGAGGAAGAGAGGAAGAGAGGAAGAGAGGAAGAGAGGAAGAGAGGGAGAGAGAGAGAGAAAGAAAAAAAAAAAAAAAAAAAAAAAGAAGAAGAAGAGAAGAGGAGACACACACACACACACACACACACACACACACACACACACATTGACTTTTAAGGTCTTTTATTACAAAAGTATAAAAAGCACAACAAACCAAGTAATACAATAGCAGTCAACAAAATAATTAAATCAAGGAATTGAAAAACATGACATTAATTAGAGCAGCAAAAAAAGTTCATCTCCCTCCACCTTACACAGGATTTCAGCTTTGCACCATTTTTGAACAAAGTGATCAAGCCGAGAAGTCTCTCGGTAAAAATTAAATTCAATTTTAAGGCGGGCAGACACAAGGCCTTTAAAGGCTAACAAAATACTGCATTCCGGTGAGCTTGTCCCAGAAACCCGACTCTTCCGCGTAATATATATCGCGAGTTTCGCCTCGGCAAGTAAAAAATTAACGATTTGAGAACCGACATTCTCGTTAGACACAGGCATGCAGTACACAAAAAGATAAGAAGAAAAACAAAAACCGAAATTCTGGAAGACATATTTCAGGAGTTGAAAAAGTGGAGCCAGCCTTTGGCATCCGACATATGCATGGAAAATGTCCTCAGAGTGATGGCAAAAAGGGCAGTCATCAGATATCACGAGGTTCAGTCTTTTAAGAAACGCGTTGGAAGGCAAAGAATAGTGTGCAAGCCTCCACTGTATATCACCGGCACGTTTAGACACAGGTAACGCGTACATCGATGACCAGGTAGGAGAGGATGGAGCCCCTGCAGGTAGAAGCTCTTTCCAGTGGGTGGTCAGTGGGCTATTGGGGTTAGCAGAGATGACAACATTAAGACATTGCACGTACAAAGTAGCTTTTGCACAGGCTTGTAGAGGCTTTGTGGAAGGAGCACCAGAAAAACAAAAATCAGGGAAGTCAGGGTGCATTGTTTTTGTGTTCTGAACATCATGCAGTAGAGGCCATGATAAATTAAAGAGTTGAACACTTTAACAATTATTGAACGAAGAAGTTGTCCAATTAGTCGGGCTGAAGTAACATTGCATACTTCCGAAATCTGGTTAGGGGTCTGCCATCCAGAATAAGTATGATTAACAAAATCCTTGACAAGAAAAAAACCAGATTCGATAAAAGATTGAATTAGGGACCTACTTTGGCAGTCATGGCAAAATAGGCTGTTGTAGAAAACAGGTTCACACATTAAGTTCCAAAATTTATATGTATCCTTGTTTCGTACTGGAAGGAGGCACTGACCGGCATTCACGAGACTTCGATAAAAGGAGGGCAGCAAGGAGATGTCTATTCGCTGCAGATCGAGTAGAAAGAGCTCGGGGCCACACCTGAGCTTACCCGCTTGCTGCAACAAGCAAGAAGCCAGGGGCCGCCAAGACAGGACTTTCTTGTAGAGAAGTTGGCGCAAGGTGGTTAGTCGAAAAGCCAGTATTTTACTGGTAATGTCCACAAGTCCTTGACCTCCTTTATCCAAGGGGACACTTCGAAGATCAGCTCGGAGCCGGTGCATGCCGTTCCAGAAAAAAATTAACAAGGATACGCTGCAAGTTAATGACTAGCGATTTGAGCGGTTGAAGGACAGCCATCCGATGCCAGAGTTTGGAAGCAGCCAAGTTATTAATTATCAGCACTCGACCTCTATAAGACAGTAGGCTGGACAATCTTTTCCAACAATTAAGGATATGGGAGATGTGATCAACCATCTGATCCCAGTTCTTTAAGGAAAAGGTCTCATTCCCAAGAAATACACCGAGATGTTTAACACCATCATACCTCCACTGCAAAGCATTAGGCAGGGAAGGTGGGATAAATAACCCAGAAGGACCAAGACACAGGGCTTTACTCTTACTCCAATTGACAGTAGCAGAGGATGCCAAATTGAATTCACCTAGAGCACTTGTGAGGGCAGCAATGTCAGACTGAGTGTTAACAATCACACACAAATCGTTAGCATACGCAAGCACCTTAACAGGATTAGCAAGAGGTGTCACCAAGAACCCAGAAAGTTTGTGGTGTAAGTGAATCAGCAAGGGTTCAATGGAAAGTGAATACAGGTACCCGGAAAGAGGGCAGCCTTGTCTAATACCTCGCTGAATAGGAAAAGGTGAACATAAACTGTTGTTGATGTTCACCAAACTAAAGTTGTTGTGATACAGCAGCTTGATACAAGAAATAAAGAAGGAACCAAACCCAAACCCCTTCAAAACTTCAAGTAAATACGAATGGTCAACACTATCAAAGGCCTTTTCCTGATCTAAAGAGATCAGCCCGGTGTTAACATTCTGACAATGACAAATCGAAATCAAATCACGAACAGAAAAAATATTATCAAATATCGATCTGCCGGGAATACAATAAGACTGGTCGGGGGATACAATGTACCCAATTAAGGTTTTTATGCGATTAGCGAGTAACTTCGACAGGATTTTGTAATCAGTACAAAGTAGAGAGATCGGGCGCCAGTTCTCAACCAGTTGAAGATCTCCCTTTTTAGGGATTAATGAAATGACGGCACGTCTGCAGCTCAAGGGAAGTTCACCAGTTTGTATACTTTCTATGAAGACAATTAGAAGACATGGTCCCAGCAAATCCCAAAAGGTGCTGTAGAATTTCACTGGCAGCCCGTCTAAGCCAGGTGCCCTGCTGGTGGGCAAGGTCTTTAAAACACGTGAGTTCGTCCAATGTTATTTCGCCTTCAGCAGTCGAATTCTGGGTCTCAGTAAGTGTAGGCAAGGATGCGGTAAATGAATGTATATGGTTTGAGAAAGTGTGCTTGGAGGAGTAGAGGTGAGAAAAGAAAGTCTTAATAGTAAGTTTAATGTCGCTTGGATCAGTCAAAATCCTTCCGCCAGCAGAACGCAAGGACAATATTTGTTTTTGTTTTTTTGAGGCAGTTTCCAGCTTGAAGAAAAGTCTGCTCGGGTTATTTAGTTGTTGCAAATGAGTCATTCTCATCCGAAGGAGTGCACCCTTTGCACGTTCGGCCAGTAATTCATTTAACAGCGCTTTCTTTTCATACAGCATCTGCTGCTGCCCATTATTACGAGAGGAGGACACTTTGTTTTGCAAGTGAAGAATTTGTGTCTTCACCAGATCTATATTTACATCGTGGTCCCGAGTACTGTGTCGTGAGAAATTTTGACAAAAAACTCTAATTTGAGCTTTAGCGTTGTCCCACCACTGACGTAAACATGAGAACTCTTTATCCATCGTGATGTAATGTGCCCAAAAGGCCCCAAAGGATGCAACAAAGAATTCGTTTTGAAGAAGTGTTGTGTTGAACTTCCAATAAGGGCTCACCACCTTTATGAGTGGCAACTGAAAATGCATAGTGATGATGTGGTGATCGGAAAACCCAGATGGGAGAATAGAGGTGTTTAAGACGAGGTTGAGGAAATGGTCAGAAACGTACAATTTATCAAGTCGAGCTAGCGACACTAAGTTGTTAGAGCAGCGACACCAAGTAAATTGTTGCTGCATCGGATGTTGCAATCTCCAAATGTCTGTCAGCTTGAATCTTGAGATTGAGCGAACGAGAGGTCTTGTACTGGCTGCATGTGGCTCAGCTCCATTCCTATCAAGGGAGGGGTTAAGTGTGCAATTGAAATCTCCTCCAAGACATAGAAAGTGATCAGGGGGAACACCAGCAAGATACGAGTCAAGACAGTCAAAAAAGGAAGATCTTTCAGCATTTGTACTTGGTGCGTACAGTCGTACACATTGATTATTGTGAAAAGCTGCTGACCAACAGAGAAAGTCAGCGAAGCTAAATATCCCTTCACAATTTCTTTAAAGGAAACCGAAGTCAAAGGAAGAGTTTGCCGAAAGAACCTGGCTATCCCAGCAATTGGGCTTGATAGATTGCTAAAGAACCAATGCCCTTTAAGAAACAACTCTCACTCAGCTGAAGAACCTTCAGTAGAATGAGTTTCCTGCAACAACAAGATGTCAACCTTGTTGCACTCGATTAGTTGTTTAACTTGCACTTTACGAAGTGCCGTATGACCACCGTTGATATTTAGGCTGGCAATGCGTAGTTTCATTGTGATGGGGCACCGGTAGGACATCAGCCATGGTCTTTGAGTTCGCTCCGAGCACGACTTAGAAATTTCCTTAACCGGTGACGTTGAGGGTCTGCAACGTTGTACCGATCCGGTCTAGAAGTCATTAGTCGAGCCACTTGAATGAAATCTTCTAGAACTGGAAAATGATCTTTAATTTTGACCCCCTTTTTGCGAAAACTGTTGTGTAAGAAGGCGTGAACGGCATCAGGGGATACTGAGGAATCAACCTCAAGGTTGTGAGGAGGAACATCGCTGCCTGTGTCATAGGGTCGAAGCAACAGAAGATGTTCCATCAGACTCGTAACCCATGCTGTCAACCACAAGTTCCCGCGGTTCTTTAGTAGCAATTTGTTCAGATGCTGCTGCAGGTACAGCCACCTCCAGATCACAATCAATTTGTACATCCGGTGCATCGATTTTAACTGTGGCATCTGTGCATGGTGGGGGTAGGGAGAGGGTCTCATCGACTCCACGAGGGATCTCCGGTTCATCAAGCACAGTGGGAGTAACAGTTTCATGTGTACTCACAACAGGAGTACAGGGCTGCTCAGGAGGTGAGTCCGTGGGAATGGGTTCAGATGGTTGTTTGGCAGGTGCTCTTACCGCTTGCGCATAGGAAGGAGACCTCTTGGGTTTCACTTGATTGTCTAATTTGGTATCAATTGCCCGCTTCTGTGCTTTATTCCGGGTTACAACCGTGAAGCCATCATCTGCATCATTCGTCCCTCCTGGGTGAGCATTTTGCGAAAGAAGTGATTCCTGTCCCTCAGGTGAAGAAGAAGAGTCCCGTCTTTCAGGCGTAGGAAGAAATTCCTGTCCTTCAGGTGGTGTGGTGTTCCGATTGGACGCTGAATTAGCATCAGGGAGATTATTCGGACAATCCCTCCGCAGGTGTCCATGCTGATTACAGGCAGAGCAAGTTAACACCTCTGTTGTTGCATACATTTGATAATTGTAGTTATCATGCTTTATCGTGAATTTAACATCAAGGTCACGACGGTTCTCGTTCAAAATCATAAATAATTGACATCTGAAGGAATAAACGTGTTTGTAACGATCGTCACGGCACCGTAAGGGAACCATTGAAATGCGGGACACGACTGTGCCAAAATTACGAAGAGCAAGCTCAACTTTTTCGTCCTCCAAAAATGGAGGAATGTTGGAAACCAGAACTTTTACCGATGGCGAATCAAACGGTGAAACTGGGATGAAAATATCGGGCTCGACGGATAAACCCGATTCCACAACACTCGCAACCATTGCTTGTTGTAGCACGAAGACAACAACTTTCTTGTTCATCCTCGAAGCTGCGAGGACATTTCCAGCTCCGATAATTTCACCGACGGCGATAATAATCGCCTCGACCGCAACATGAGCTGGAGGGACGCATGTGAGGCCATGCTTCCTGCTTAACGATCCGAACGCAGTACTGCGAGAACGGACGCTCGTCATGCCGGCCTGGGCCGTGATAAGTATGGCGACGGCAAAGTGAGAATGTAATTAATTCAAAAGAACAGCTCTCGTCACTTTACACGCAGCGATAAGAACATGCGGATGCAATGGAAAGCAACGAACTTACTTACCATCACCCACCGCATGCGCTCTGTCTCTCTCTCGTCTCAAGGAAGGGAAGGGAGGGAAAAGATAATACAGGGGAAAGGTTCGAGCACAGGGGAGGAAACACGAATACGAATGAAGTATTGATATGAGAACAACAGGGGGGTCGTGGGAAAGCTTGAATAATGAGGGAAAACAGCCGGAACACTCAACAGCCAGAGCAACTCACACCTCCCCGAACTGCACAACCGCCATCTTGCCCCGCCCAACACACGAACAGCCAGCAGGGGGCGAGAGAGAGAGAGAGAGAGAGACAGAGACAGAGACAGAGACAGAGAGAGAGAGAGAGAGAGAGAAAGAAAGAAAGAAAGAAAGAAAGAAAGAAAGAAAGAGAAAGAAAAGAAGAGAAGAGAAGAGAAGAGAACAAAACACAATAACCTGCACCAAAGTGCGTTGGGTTGTGAGATGGGTTAATGAGGGGAGAAAGATCACATGCAGGATTTGGGGATGGCATGATGGTGTTGTTGCACTGTTTGATGGTAAGATGGTGTTGCACTGTTTGTTTTGAAGCCTTGGAAGAAAGAATGTGATTGAACTAGATGAAGATGGCAGTTCCACACATGGTGAAGAAGTACAAAAGAGGTAAGGTGCACACTCAGCCTGGGTTTTGGAAGGTCAACCAAGAGTGAGTTATTGGAAGAGCGTGGATATCTTGGGGGGGAGCAAGCAAAGGTTGGATTTTCAGAGAGCAGAGGGAGCAAGACCAGAGGAGAGGTTGTAAACACCAGAAAGGCCACTGACCTGTCTGCAAGGTGAGAGCAACAGAGCGGCCTCATTGGGGAGATGCTAATAATGTTGAGGTCTTTGAATTCCACAGAAGATATGAGAAGCAGGAGCGCCAGGATGCAGTGGAGAGCTACTGTGTAAGGCTTAAAAAATTAACACGTTACAAGGATTGTAATGGAGTTGCCATACACACATCTCACACACTTGAACACACAGAATACAGGAGACGCAACACAGGACTGAGACGAGACAAACAGCAATTGAGCTTGGGGGGAGTGTCCTCACTTTCCATGGCACCCTGGGTACCAGTGACGTCACAATGGCACCGCCTTTCTTACCTCACTCAGAATGAAAGATAAAGAATGAAAATGTGAGACAAAAAGTGGAAATATGAATGATTTTTTATTTATTTATTTAAAGGTGTGGTATTTTAAAGTTTTCTCCTCGGACTTCTGTTGTGAATTCAGGGGCACAGCACCAAGCATACCCAGCCGATTTACGCAGGAAACGTATTTGGTTTCACCGTCTCTCCTCTCTTATGCCAGAATTGCACTTAACGCAAAAAACAAAAGTTTGTGATTGTTTTTAATACAAAGCTTTGCATAACAAAGTGTTTCCAAACAGTTTCATATCTTTTTCTATCCCAAGAAAAACACTAAAAACAAAAGAAAAAGGCACATATAGTAACATTTTTTTTAAATGATGAAGGATCAAATTTACAGCACTGTTCACAAAATATATACATTCATCATTTGCAGCTTTGTATGTACATTAGATCATCATAATGCCAGCACAGTATCAGGTAATGTGAGGTTTGCATTCCGCTACCATTAGCTGCTCACACCAAGGGTCGGTTGCTATGGAGACATCATTGGTGAACAGACTTGCAGTGAAACACAACCTCGTGAAATCACTGGGTGGTGGTTGTTGAGGCACTAGAGTTGTGGTAAAATTGTCTTACTCTGTCAGAGTTGTTGTGGGAATTTAAAGAGAAAGTCCCCGATGGAAACGTACCCAAATCGTTGTTGATTGATGTCATCGCCAGGTGTTCCACAATAAAGGAATTGATAATGAACAAAAGTTTGATTCTTCTTAGTTCTAGTTCTCAACCATTGCTAAGTCAAATCTCCCAAACTTCCCAGATAGGACAACGACGTGAGGCTAACGTTGGCAATAATAAAATCCATCTGACGTTGCGCCAACGTCATCCTGATGGACAAAATTACATTGGACCAACGTCTGTGCGCCAACTGGGTTGTACAGATTGTCGACCTTAATTTAGAAAATAATGTAATGCCTTTATTTTTTAAACCTTTCAAAAAAACGTGTCTGTAAAGTCAACAAATTAACTGAGAACTTTCAGAATCACATTCTCAGAACCTCATAACTGAGCTCAGCATCACATTTTTGTCACTCAACAACA